>NC_056728.1:368144354-368164354 GCF_019279795.1 Protopterus annectens | reverse complement strand
GAACCAAACTGAGATGTTAGTGGCAGTCCCTGGATTCAAACTGTGGCGTGTGTACCAAATTGAACTACAGGCTTAGTTCTTATCAGACTGAGTTACTGGGGAGGTGTTGTGTGTTGTTTGTCACTTTTCTATCTAGTACATATTTGTGTGCACAGTACGTTTATTATGACATGTTGCATTATTTGTTTCCCATTTTCAGTACAAATTATGCATGCACAAAATACATTGGTGTCACTGCTTCTGAAATATGTGCACATTACCTGGACTGCACATTTGACTGTTTTACAACTACATACTGCAATTTAGATTCCTGAGTACACAATGTAGGTTTTAAGTCTGCCCCTGTTAGCCTTATACATTTTTCAGTACATTCACAGCTACATACAGCTGAAATTGAAAGATTAACACAGGACAATGCTGGCAGACAAACAAGTAAAACACATTCTGATGGAAATATGTACTCTTGCATTTTTTCAGTCATTTGATATGCCCATTCTAAAGTATGCAGACAAGCAGTACTAAATCAGTTCACCTCAGTTAATGCATTCTGCAGGACATGCACATTTCTATTTTTCAGGTACAAATGAGATGACATACACCAGTGTTTGGGATCACCTTTATTAGTTTTGACATACATATCTATATACAACGCAGACATCCACAATTACTATTCCTGCATGATCTGCACAGAGGAATGCTTTTCATTTCTGACTGTTACAGTAGCCCTGACATGGCAATTGCTTGGCAGGTTCACTCAGACACACTCATACATATTCTAATATTCATCTCCTGCATATTGTACCTTGTTTGCTACTGACATCTGTATTACACAGCAGCTGGGAATACTCCATTGTAAAGCTGGCAGCCTGACACAGGCATTTATTCCTGACTTTTACAGCACAATTATATATCTATCTATCTATCTATCTATCTATATATACATATATATATATATATATATATATATATATATATATATATATATATATATATATATATATATATGATTTCTTACTTCTAATATTAGGGGGGTATTCTGTACTCACCATACTGCCGATGCAGCTGGGCCAGTCGTTGGGCATGAGCCTCAAAATTTTGGGACCTCTCTGCAGCAGCTGCATGGGGAGACATCACACATTAATCACACCTGCACAGTCACAAGTTGAACTTTTTCCATAGAGATACATAAGACTGCATACTTCCAGACAGGTGGGACATCCTGTGCTCGGGCTTCTTGGATCCACTGGTCCAAGAGTGCACCCCTCCTCCACTTCAAGTCATTATAGTGGTGATGTACCTGCTCACCAGTCTGGGGTATGCCTGTGGCACTGTTGAGATCACATGCAAGCTGGTCCCAGGTCTCCGCTTTGTACTGGAAGCCCTGGTACTGGCCCTGCAGCAGCCTGATGTCATTGTTTTTAACTAGGAGCACAACCATGACCCTGGACTCCTGGATGCCCCAACGTTGAGCTCAGAAGCAAACACCTTCACCAACGCCAGACATTTTGGTCCTGCAGTGAGAAATCCCAAATGGTTATGGCTCTATTCCCATCTGTAAAAGCTTTAATAAACTTCAAACAGCACAAAAGGTAATGTAAAATGTTTTTTGTCTGGTCGATTTACCAGACTTCCTCAGACAAACTCATACAAAACAAGCACCAAGTTTAAATTAAAAACTTTTCTCTCCAAAAGTACATCAGCCTATCAAACACATTGTTCAATTAACATCAATTAAAACATTAAAGTTATATAACAATACAATACCCTAAACCTTGTACTTAAAGTTGAACAGCTTTTTTTTTTTAAACATTTTATGAAAAACCTTACTTGTCATAAAAACCTAACCTAGAAAACTAAGAATAAATGAGGTGATCTCCATTTCTTGTATTTTTAAGTTGAGGAGCCTTAGAAGATAATACATAGACATGTAAAAAAGTTTTTTATGAAAGTGTTTTGTATTAGTTTAATATTTACATTTATAATGGTTATGGGTAGTACCCACTTTTCATGTCTTAGTTTTCTAGGTTAGGTTTTTATGATAAGCAAGTTTTTTTCATAAAATGTTTTTAAAAAAACTTTAAGTACAAGGTTTAGGGTATTGTATTGTGAATTGACCAGATGAAAAGCACTTTACATTACCTTTAGTGCTGTTTGGAGTTTATTAAATCTTTTATTGGATTCATTACCTCTGGGTGTGTTCTTATCCAGTTTGTGTTGTCGCTGTGTCTACCTTTGTTCATTTCATTTGTATTCCCACCTGTGTGGTTTAAATATGGCATTTTTACTGCACTTTTTCTTGATTGGCCAGTTTTAATATGCTAAACTATGCTTAGCTCTGCGCAAATACACATAGCAATGCTTATACCAGCTGAGCAGAGCTGAAAGCAGGTAAGCAATGCTTACAGTAGCAAAGCTTTGCTTAAATCTATTTTTTTCATTAAATTTATAAATTATTTTTTACATTTACATTTATATTTTACATATTCTCACTCCTACTGTGCTATATGTGAGCCATATGATTGACATCTGTCATTGAAATTCCTTAAAAGTTTATTAAATAATTTGGCAGGGGGATATTCAAACCAAGCAACTTCTGCATGCTATACTATGGCAGTACCACTATGCTACAGCAGCTTGATGACATTTTCTATCACAGTAGCACTTGTCTATCATTTTCAGGATTTCAGCCAGGCTAAGCATAGTGGCACGCTGCACAAACAAGCTGCACACTGCTTAAACTTCGGATTTATTTGATGAAAAAAAACTTACTTTTTTAATTTCTATTGTTTTCCTCTTGCCCTACTGCTTCCATGCATGTAGGGCAAGTGTGCATTCATTCGGGGGTGTGGCCTTGAAGGCTGTTGCCTTCTAGGTTTTTGTATTTTTTTTTCAGTGTCTGCAGACACTGAAATGTTAGCTACTTACATTTCAGTGTCTGCAGACACTCATTTACTATATAATATTAGAGCCAGGCTCTAATATTATATAACTTGACACTCATCTGTATCAGTAAGTGCCGTATGGCACTTTCTGAGTGAAGGGGGAGTGTTACATGTGCAGGCACTGCTGACACATGCCCCCTGTGCTCGCTCTTGGTTCTTGTCCATTTACATTAGATAGCAGTGTGCTTTCATGCATATGCAAGGCACGCTGCTATTCTAAATGGGCATGAACCACTACTTGCAATAATATTCTTATTCGTGCATGGCAATTTGTGAATCCTGGGGTTTAATCATAATGACAAACCCACCGCATTGTTAAATAATCAGATCTTTACTCTTTGGCACTGTACATATTTATTTCAGATTTAATATTGTAACTTGAATTGGCATCTTACTCTTTTTTAAATTCACAACTGATGTAATAAAAATTGATGAAGACCACTGAAATGCTTGAAACCACATTTTTTTTATTACAAACATTCTATCCCTATAACCAGTTGAATAATATTAAACAAAAAGACGTGCACACAAAACACATTGAAATAGGAAGCAGATAGCAGGAAAAATAATATAAAAAGGCTTCAAACTTGTAAAATGGCAAAATCTATGGGGTGATTGATAGGGCAAGGTTATATAGTTCCCCTAATGTGAAAATATTTGTTTGTGTATGGCAAACAAAAAGAATACAATCCAATGTGAAAATTAAAAAAAATGTCAGAAGTACCAGCCTGGGAAAAATTGTCAGAGCCCTATAGGTTGTAGCCTACACTCTATTTCCAACATCCCAAGCTTTAGAGACTTCATGGTTTTGAAACATTTTTTCCTTATAGCACCTGTTTTATAATCTTATAAGTTAACATTCAAGAAATGTCATTTATATATTGCATTTATTCCCTCAAACCAACTCTGATATTCACCTTGTATATAATATATGAATATATTGTATTTTGTCATTCATTCTGTGTATAATGCTGTAGCTATTGTGTAACTATTATGCCTTCCCTGGGTTGAAACTGAAATGTGTCCAGTGGGATCAGCAATTTAACCTGCTTAACAGATTCAAAATAAAATAAATGAATACATTACAGCATAGGTTGTAGTTGGCCAGAACTATCTGGCATGTTTTTGTTTCAGAATTTTTGTTAATTCTGTGATGCCCCTGCACTGGCCCAGTAAGCAAGGAGCTTCAATCCTCACCACAACCACCAGTGAGGGACATACACAATGGGAGAATGACAAGTACACACACAGTAAAGTAAAATTTCCCTAAAGAGCACACAGAGATCACAATCAGTCTGGGGATGGTTTCTCCCTCTTTCTACAGATCCCAAATAAGACTCCCCACTGACACAGCTATAGAGTTGAATCCTTAGCCAGGATTCCAAGCCAAGTCCTCCTAGCATTCTGTCCAATCAGTGCTTCATGCCCTTGCTCAAGTAGCTCACACACACATACACAGACACACACACACACACACACACACACACACACACACACACACACACACACACACACACACACACACACACACACACTTTGAGATTTGATTTATACACAAACATACACATGGGAAAGGCTGGCACAGGTTTACTAGCTATGCCCCCTTCTGCCCAGACCATAAGGTATTTAGCACTGCCACCAGAACCCCATACCAGCTACTTTGAGACCCTTCCCAAAGGGTGACCAATCTTACTGTGCAATGTCACTATTATCCAAATGGTAAGTGTGACCAATAAATCCACAAACGAACACCACCAAATAAATCAATTGATTTATTAAGTGTGACCAATACTTTCAAGGCTATTTAGGAGAGGCCTTTACAGTGTCACCAAATACATATTGAAGAACCCTAAGAGCTTAAATATCTCAAAACAAACCAGCCACAATTAAAAGGTTCAACTATATTTAATAATAAATAATAAAATGACAAGACAATACTCAATAACTCAACATGGTGACTACAGAGTTCAGAATCACAGGAAATATTTTAAAACAACATTGCAGGACAGTCTCAAATAAATACAGAAAACATCTAACCTAATCTTTACTATATTCCTATCTATATCTAAGAAAGATTACTGTACCATGGTTACTTACTATTAGCAAGGCAAGTGCTGATGAGAGGATGTTTTCAGGTCCAAAGACAAATACAAAATGCACAGACTCACTCTCTGAGATAGTGCTTAAAATAATAATACACATTTCTGCTGGGCTAGCCAGGATGACATCACTCTTTGTCACCTGCCTTCAGTTCCCAGGCTAACAGAAACTTAGAATTTAGCACCTCTGTGTCAGAGGAACATATCTCTCAGAAGTTTGCATAGAACTGGAAGTCGTAAAATGGTTAAACACTTTTACATTTGAAACCTAGTAGTTATTTCTTTTTCAAGACAATTGGAAAACCTCCAACTATAAACATTTATCTGCTCTGAGCTGAAACAGAGATAGAATTGTAAAACAATTTCCACTTATTTTCTTGATGTTTTGCAAGTGAACTCTGTATGTTTCAACTTCTACCATTAAAACACACATCTGCACAGGTATATATTTTTTATACACATTTCTGCTCTTTTCCAGCAGCGTACACTGTGGTTACATTCTTGAAGCTCAGTACATAACATATAGTTCAACACACACTTCTACACCAGTAATTTAATATACATACATAACTCTTACATTTGCAAGGCAAGCCTATGGATCATATTAATATTCACAAATGATATATGATTATTTACAAAATTTCAGCTAGCTGTGCTGGCAGCATTTTGGTTTGTCACAAGTTCTTCAACATTTCTGGTTTATTCTTGCTGTTTTTCTTAAGAACTATGTTGATTTTAGGGTGATATTATTTCTTATGTAGATTTTCTATTATTTCATTTGAGAATACAGTGCTTGTTTTTTTTTCAAAATGTAGAACCTCATAAAGCTTGCAATCTGATTCTTTCATTATGTCAGACTTACCTTCTAAGACATATGCATGGTTTAGCAACAAATAATGTTACCATTTTTTATTAAAATCAATTTTTTGTTCTATACATCCTGCTCCTTTGTTGTTATAATTCTTTAAACTATCAGCATATAATAAGATTAGCTTGCTTCATTCACCTTGGCTTATTATTGCAAATTCCTATTTCCTTAGATAAAGCCATAGCCTGTGGTTCCCTACAATATCTTTTGAGAAGTTATTCTGTGAAAGTTCATAATAGAAAATATAGCACTGCCTGCATATTTTTATAAATGTCTCACCTCACTTTTATCTGTCCTGTTAGTCATGCAACTTTTTTATTATTATTCTCCTTATTTGGCACAGTATGACAAAGAGAATAATTGTAAAGTGTATATACCAGATTTTCTGCTTTATGAGAAAATACATACATAAGTAAGTAAATACATACATACATACATACATAAAGTCAAGTACTACTGTAATGAATGATTAATCAGTTTGTTTCTTGTTGAACAGTGTGATGATGAAAATCTTATACTTGTTAAGTCTTCTTTGTTGCATTCTAACACATGCATTTGAATGTCATTTATATTACTTACCTGGGCATTCAAACTAGTCTCACTTCTTTCATGTGGCAGCCCTTGTTGTGTCCATGCACAATAAGGTTCAGTTCCTCACTTGGTTTGCTTCACTGTTTTAGCAGGTATTTCTTGATCATAGCTTTCTTATATCTTTCGAAAAAATAACAGAATAAAAGTTTTTTTTTTATTTACTTATTTATTTTTTTTTTTTTTTAGAATTCAGTGGTCATAATCAGAATTCAGATTTTAAAGGCTAATAGTAGTGCCTTAGCTTTTTGGTTTGAAATTAAAGTTTGTGCTTTTCCAGCTGATTTCAGCTTTATGATAAAAGATATTGCAGTTAAACCAGGATGGCTATGTCAGCATGGTAAACTGCTGTAAATCAGATTTAGACCCTGAGTCTGAATTGTACTCTGTGGTCTCTGTCTTATCTTATGTTATGATATGCTAGAGACATTTTTGTCATCTTGTCTCTTGTGCGCAAAGTCTCATAAATTAAACTTTTTATATGCTTGCTAGACATAAATAACTATTTCACCCCTGAAGCTTATTGACTATTACATTTTAGTATCTGTGCTTCAAAAACATGATACGATGATGCGGTACTGTACTACATATCTCTAATTCAAAAACATGATACGATGATGCGGTGCTATGGTACATGTTATCAGTTGAATTAGCATTGACATACAGACAGCACACACTGCATAAAGCCCAATAATATGAAATAAACATATGAGCCTGACAGAAACTAAAGGTGCATATTTCTTTATAAAACACAAACATTAAGTTAATTATAAAATCTAGGAAATCAGAAATGGTGAAGTCATTGTTTGTTTATTACATTATACCCAAACTTGAGTATGGAATAACAATATGGAAACCTTATAAGAAATGTAAGCATCAGGAAAGTGGAAAGAGTGCAGCAAAAATAAAGAAAATTCATTGATATGAAAATGTAAGTTATTATGAAAGGTTAAAATATCTGAACTTATGCAGTGTCTCTTATTGATATTTAATAGGAGATCTTATTCAGGTATATAGGACATTTAGAGACAACTATCTCTGGGAATGTTTGAGGTTATCAAAAAGTACTATAGAATCATCAGACAACCTATGTAGGAGATTCTATAGGAATGAGAAGTGTACTAATTGGTTCTCTGAGAAAGCAGCTGATGTATGGAACAGACTAGCAAATTATATTAAAGAAGACAGCATTTTAGATATTTTAAGAACAGCTTGAACACTTATTATGGGAACAAGTGTTTTGGTATATTGGCAGGCTAGAAGGGCATTAATGCCCGTGCTTGAAATATTTGTATGTATGTATGTAAATTCCCCCTGTTCAGAAGTATATGTATATATGCACATTGATAGATATCATTTTGATAATACATTGCATAAAGACTACTAATATTCTAATAGGAAGTAGTATGCAGAAAGCTTGCATTAGTACAACAGCAGTAGTAAGTTGAAGCAGCCTTGTTCAATTTAATGGTTTTCAGTCCAATACATTCCATAAGTATCTGGATGGCTTTCTGATTTGTGTTCTAAATCTCACATTTTTAGTAACTGTGCTTTGCATTTCTGATGGTAATATCTTAGGAACTTCATGTGATAAAAATAGTCACTAGATAATCTGTCTGGATATTCTGCACCTGAATGCACTGCAATTTCCCTCTACTCTTGGATAAAATGACATTTTGGCCACCACTTTTAAAATGCTTTTCAACAGTTTTCCAATAATATCAGGCAAGGAGTTATCATAAACACAATCTGCATACTCAGCACTATCATAATGTCACATACTTGTCTTGAACAGGCATCTGATTTTTCTTCAGTGACTTTCATTCATTAGAATAAACAACTCCTTCTCAGTTCTGTTCTGAGAAATCTTGCTGCATTCTTATTCTGTCCTCTAAGTTTAAAGAACACAAGCATCATGCTTTCTGATAATCATAACATTTATATCTAGCCTGGCTCATTTCATGGTGTTGTGTACATGGATCAAATTCCCAGATGTTAATAAGGTAAATGTAGGATATCTGCTCTTCAATCTACAAGTCATCAGTAACTGTGCAATATATAGACCTATGCACTACATTGGAGTAATCCTACTCACTTGCAAAGTTAATTGCATGCCAACATAGTATTTTCTGCAACTGTTCTGTGTTTTCTTTGTAAGATTTTGAAAGTCTTTATCATGCTTTTGAATTGATCATCTGATTGTGGACCATTAGGACAAGACAAATTTCTCAGAGATTATCACTGAGATAAACATTATACACAACATAGTTTTGAACTTCTTTCTCTGATTATGTTGAAACATCTCATCAATATAAACTCTTTCTTTTTACTTCAGAGTTTCCAAGTTAGACTTGTGTGTTCTTGCCAACATTTCCTTCATGGGCTTATTAGACACCATTACCTTGTCATCCTTGCATGCAGCTAATGTCTTGTTTGACTAAAAAGTACATCTGCTTTCCTTTCCTCATGGCCAGTTCCTGGTGTGGTCAGCCTTTCGTAGTCATTTCTTAAAGCATCTAGAGTTCTGGATTACTGTTAGTACTCTGCTGAAACTTTATAAATGTAATTTTTAATCACAGATAATTGTCAACTTTTCTAATTAGTTTCCAGCTTATGACCCACCAAGTCATACTGATGTTCTGACAAATGTAAATAATTTAGTGTATCTGCAATATGCATCTATTTTCCTTGTTTATAAGTCATAATGGAATCATACTTCTTTAATTCCAGCAAAATTCTGTGCAGCATTGGTGGTACCTTACCCAATGTTTCCTTAAATGTGTTGCATAAGCCTTACGGTTTCCTGCTATTATTATAAGACATGAATAAGGAGGGAGAGCTACTGAGAACTAGAAAACTTTGCAGTAAATCGTCATTTTTTAATAAAACAAAATATTTCCTAATGTTATTTCTCAAAAGATGTTAGTCGAGCAAGTAAAACAAGCATACTTGAAATATACAAATTAGCAAGAAAATGAGCACAAGCAGAGCTGGGGATCACAGCGATGTAAAATAATCCGATCTTTTTCCACAAGTCGCTGTAGCAGAATGAATACTTTCACTGAACAAGTTAAAACACAATCAGATAAGTGCTTTCATCTCTGCTAATTAAGAGACTTCTTTAGACAAAGAAATAGAGATAAAAAACTCCTTAAATATGAAATTACAGCTTATGTCACTAATACAACACCCCTAATTAATGTTGCAACATGCCCAACAGCACACTCAGTTCATAGCAAAGCATAAGAACTACATAAATCTGTGAATATAACATATTAAAAACCTGTATGTAATAATAAAAATTAGTACCAAAAAATATAATAAATACAATAGCAAACAGTATTAGCATGAACTCATGTAAAAGCACTCAAAATAAATTAATCTTTCTAATGCCTTAAGCTTTAAAAAACAAAACAAAGAGAATGCATCATTTAATCCTGGCCACAAGAATACACTAGGAACCCGCTATACATCTCTAGCACATATAATCCACCACTCCACCCATCTTTACAATTATTTGGAAACATTTGTGAGTTGGATTTACGGAGCCTAGAACACAGGAAACTCCAAAATATGACATATAATATGTCTAAAGAGGAATTTGAATGCTTGCAGAAATTAAAAAAAATAATGATGATGTGAGGATCATGAAGCCAGATAAAGGGGGTGGTGTGGTTATTATGGATGTTGAAATATACAATGACAAAATGACAAAGATATTAGAAGGGAAAGCATGTAAAAAAGTCTCACTAAACAAACTAAGTGGAGCTTATAGAAGAATTAGAAGTGAGATCAATGACTTATTTATAGAAGAAAGCATTACCATTGATGAGTTTAATTACAAGAATGTCCCCCACCAGAGAACACTCACTATATTTAGGTTGTCCAAAATCCACAAAGATTTATGTAATCTGCCAATTAGACCTATTGTGGATAGTAGGGAATCCATAACACAGCCTATTGCTAAGTTTTTAGACCTTCAATTAAAGAATGTACTATAAGGAGAAGTCCATTTATGTAAGAACTTGTGGGACTTTTTGACAAGAATAAATAGCCTTGTGGTTCAGGTAGTGCCTGCAAATTTATAACAAATAGAATTTAATTATATCATTGGTAAGAAGGTTTCACTTATAGGTCATTACATCTATAAAGCAAGAGGAATCATTTATTTATGTATTTATTGTAGGTTTTAAAATGCATTCAGGAACACATTAATGGTGTTAAAAAAACGATTCACATGGCATCACATATATTGTATAAATGTCATGGTAGCATAAATACGATAAGAGTGTGTGTTCCTAACAAGCACACATAGTAGAAAGAAATATGCTCATTGCTTACTACTGAAAAAATTGTTACTTAAAAAAGCAGCTAAGTTGATTCTGGAACATCACACACACAATGATGCCTTATGGAATTAAACGTATTTGATAGGATTAATTTAATTTTAATGTTTTTATTTGAATTTTTAAATGATTGTGGTTTATTAAAAGCATGTTTCTTATGAGTGTTTTAAGAGTCATTGAGGGCATATTGCAGTCAAAGCACTAGACATTTATTTAAGTTTTTTGTCTGCCAGTAACCGTATTGCTGTTTATTTATTTATTTATTTATTTATTGCTTCTTGATGGTGTCTTTCATTATTAAGGTTTTCTCTAATTTGCTCTAACACTTATTTCCCATATATATATTTGTAGAAATTTTCTAGAGCATATATTATGGAAAGCATATCTTTTTCTATCTGAATATCTGCTATCCCACAAAAGTTCTGGACTCATAAGCAATTGTGTTTTTCTTCTGGTAGAACTAATATTCCAGTTCTGTTCTAATTGGCATCTTGATGATGCAATTAAAGTGTGCACATCAAAATATTTCAGTTGGAAAGATTTTGTCACTGACTGTTTAAGAATTAAACAACTCCTCTTGCTTTGTTCTCTAGTAAACATTACTTCATTTTCTAGAAATGTCCTTTATAGCAAACTTGTTTCTGTCAAATTTAGATTAAAATAAAAGACAAAGGTATGAATAACAGCTAGCCATGTTTATGTAAGAATAGAAAATTCCTGAAACAGGACATAATTAGGTTTATTTCATTTCAGTAAACCTGTTTTTATCTGTGTCTAGACTTTATCTGTTTTGGAATATATTTAAATGACATTGCATCACACAAAAGAAACCCACGTGTTTTTTACTGTCAGTGATACACTTGTATTAATGAACTGTCTTTCCCAATATGTAGATTCTGGCATTTGGACATTAACACATCACACATATAGCTTAGCTCTGTAGCCTACTTTCTCAGTTACTATTGTTAATCTGTATGTTATTTCTTCTCTTGCAATGCAGACACTCCTGTTTCTCTTTCCTAAGTCTGACCTCACACTAATTGGTTATAGTAGCAGTAAAAGTATCATGAAGCCTCGATTGGAATAGTGTGAAAGGCCTTTGAGACATTTTAGGTGCCAGGGAAATACCAACTAAATGTCTGAGAAATCTGAAGTTTCTAGAGATAAAAATATACAGTTGAGCATGTTACTATTGGGGTTAATTGTCAATGGCCATGATTACTACAGAGCACAAATAAATTCTTTGCACTTCACAAAGTGGGCAGTGATCTATTTACAGTTTATTAAGCAACAAAAATATTAAACATATTTACATTCACAGCAATATCTTTGCAGTTAGCCCATTCAGTATGATCAGTCCTTTTAGTCAAACCATTTGTTGCATGTCATTTATCTCCCTCCTGACTGTATTCCTCAGCTAATGGTAAACTTTGTTTGAGGCTTCGCAACTGGTAAGAGTACAGTGTCTTTCTTAATATGATGAAATACTGACAAACTGTCAAAGCCAAAACATTGTACTATCTTCAAGAAAACAATTAGTCCTTATATTTCTGATCTGAATCATTTTGTGACTGAAATTCATACTGTGAATTCATTTCACCACCCCAACCAACAAGTCAAGCAACTCATTATAGAAGGTTTTCATGCTAAATCAGCTATCTTGAATTGAATCCTGCATTTCTATTGTAACATTCCCAATGTTGGCATTTTCTGATCAAGGGTTTTCCATAATGACATAAAAAAATTAAGTAATGTATTCATTTTTTGCCATAAATTTAGTCTCTTTTGAATTCAGTGCCTTGAATATTTGAACAAACATTACAATATATTTGGTGCCAGTATTTAGCTTAAACTCAACATTGGGTAATATTTTTTGTTTTTTTGCTTAGATTTGCAACTGATTCACTGGATACATATATTTTGTGACATTTACAACTAGAGCTTTTGCCCATATACAACTCATCATAGTTACTGTTTTTTTCTACCTCCCAACCAGTAATGTCTATGGCATCTATATGACCAAAAGTAGATGTTAATATCATCAACGGGCTACCATAAAACTGCAACTGAATTGCTAAAAAACTGTAAATAGTGCTACATTTTTGATATTTGTATTTTTGATATTTGTATTTCTGTAATGTTGACTTTTATGTGGACCTTTTCTCCCCAGGCCTCCATTGAAAATGGGCTCACCTAGGCTCAGTGGACCTTCCCGGTAAACAAAGCAATAAATAAATAAATAACATGTTGTTCTGGTACATGCAGCCACTTAGGTTAAAATAACTCATTTTATTTTTACACTTTTGCCCTTTATTTAATTGTAAATCTGATTCTCTGGGTGATTTACTCCCTATCTGATTGTTTCTAATGTAATGCATGTCTGTTTCTTATTAGTGAATCATGTAACTCTCCAATTTCTCAGTTTTGAGGGAGATTCTTTAGTTCAGTAACTAGCATCTGTTATACCTTGTGCCTCGTTTTTGAACAAATGTAGATACATATGGTTGATTTTTCATAGATTTGTCATAACTCTGAAAACTTTGCTTCATTGCAGAAAAGGATCTCTGTAGCTACACTGCTTCTTAATTTCTTAACCTAAAATTCTACTTGCTTATTCAGTATTTACTTTTAGACTGCATAGTGTTGTATATGACTAGACTATAATGTAGAGGATTGTGATCAGTTTTACAACCATAACCCACTTATTATATGTTCAAGACATGGATGCCAAGAAATTCACCTTGACAGTGAAGCTCAATAGGTGAACCTTGACTTCCATGTCAGAAACACATAATAAGGTGTTATGATCAGAAATATGGTCATCATTTTTTGTAGTGCATGGAGTTTTATCTGCTCCATGTGCTACTAGTTAAAGGGAAAATGCTAAATGTTTTCTCAGCTTTTAAAGCCATAAAACATTTACACTTACCTCCATACCTCTCAAGTGTCCGTATTTTCACAGAATATTCAGATTGTTGCTTCATATGTTTGGTTTGTTCCTCATAAAATATGTGACTTTCAGACAAACGACTGAGGCTTCATGTCCCTAAATAATGACACACATTTGAGTGTCAGCATTTGCATTCTTCAGATAATCCAGGCAAACATACATCTTGTCATTCTAGCAACTGTCTTAAGTTTCTTTTTTTTTTTACAGGAAGTTAGGGGCATATTTTCTTCTACCACTGACATTTGCTAGTCAGTACAGGCAGATTTTACTGACTAGCATGGGATCTGACCTTAACAACATAAGCAGGGGGGTGCTTAACATTTAAGGTTGGATTGCATGCCATTCTGGTGCTTAACTGGTTTGTCTTTTTCCAAATACTGGAGCATAATCAGCACACTCCATAATTATGGAGATCTGCTAAATGCAATATGTACAAATTTCTTAAGATACTATATGCTTCTCATAAGAATGACAATCTCCTAACCCTTGAACTGATAATCAGCTGATAACATATAAACAAAAACACTTATATAAGAGTAACATAAAGTTCCTGTTGTAAGGAAACTTGCAAGCCCCTCTGGATACATTTGAGAGAGGTTTTGCCCCCGTGCCCTTCTTTTTTAAATGTACTAACCTCTTAGTTTCACAACCATGAAGAAAGGAAAAACATCCTGCAAAGGTGATCAAATAACCACACACGCTTTTATTTCACAGTCTCATCAGCTGTATAGGACAAGCAAATGGGGAATTTTAACATCAGGGAATTGGTTATAGGGAAATAATACCTGATCAAACAGATGTCAAATGCTGTTGAGCAAAGCTGATATACACTTACTACAACTGTTTATCAGTGATATAACACTAACACATTAATGTAGATCAGACACACAGCTCAAACCCATTGTCTCAACACATCATCAAGGTTTGGAGGATGTGTCCCCATAAATCCAAAGATGAATGTACTAGCTCCATAATTGCCATGTCCTTGGCATACATATCAATAAAATCAAGCAAACTAATCATTACGGTTGCTAGTCATTCTTGTTCCATTTTTTTTTTAAGAAAAATCACATCTGCCTTCTTCCAGACCTTAAGAACAACTTCATATACTTAATTTGTTACATTGTATACAAACATTGCTAATTATAAGCTCATTTGGAGTTTATGGCTAAATCTCAGTGGGTACATGTGATTTGCCTGTGTTTAAGTTTAGAAGTTCTTTCACACCCTATTTTTATATTGATGAGCAGGTGTATCTGGTATTACATCTGATATTAGGTGCATTTTCTTCTTTGTTTTATGCACTATGTATGCTTTATTTTTATTGAATAGCTGCGCCTTCTCAGACTCTTTGCATGCTCATTGCCTCTCTCTGCCACCTGCACTCTCCCTTTCTTGTCTTGGTAAGCTTTGATTAGCTGGTATTTTTCATGAAATATACATATGCAATATTCAGCTTGTCTCAAACAAGGTTTGCTAAATGTTTATATATTTTTTTTGATATTTCCTCTTTTCATAATCTTGTATGTTACCTTGCACTCTGGCTCTTATTTCTTAATCCTTCTTGTAAGTGTCCCTTCCCTCATTACAGCTGCTAGTCACCTCATTTAAGAACCATAGATTCATGTTAAGGTGTGCTTATTTACTGATCTAATGTGCAGGCTAGAGTGTTACTTTTGTGATGAAAGTTGTGATATCTTTCAAGCGTTCTTCAATGTTTCTCTGTTAGACTATTTCCTAATGCTTTTCATATCAGTTCTGTTATTGTGTTAACATAGTTCTGCATAAACACTGTGACTTTTTCTTTATTATGGCTTGAATATAAAGCTATAGTTATTGTGAATCCCAGTGTTGTGTAGGCCATTATTTCTACAAACATGCCTGTTTTTTTACCCATGATCCTTTCTTTCCACATGCCAGTGCAGCACGTCTTAAGATTCAGTCATAGGATGATCCCAGTACAAATTAAATGGCATACACTCCATGTAAACCATGAAATATAAACATGATCCTGATTACTGCAATAGAACAGGTTCTCCAGATATCTGACATACTTATGTTCCCATCAGCATTATGTCATCACTTTCTATCATTCCATTTATTCTCTCTGTCAATGTCATTTCCATTTCATTGCATTAAACAGAGTGTATGTAAATCACTCCCAAGTATTTGGAGGTGGACTTGCCACTGTGAATATGAATGGTGGCTATTTCTTCTCTGCTAGATATGGACACTGTCATAGTCACAACTATAGTATCATAAGTGTAATCTTGTCACCCAAGAACCAATTTTATCTGAAGTGGATTGTTAAGTTTCTTGCTCTGCTCTTAATGTCAGCATCTGGAAAGCCTGACAGGATGTCATTAACTCAGTGGACATGGAGCTTTGATGCTGAACTATATGGCTGACGTAACTGATTGCTTTGATTACAACTGTTCCTGAAGTATACACACTTTTACCTAAATTACCCATCGGTTTCAAGTCCATGTCAAGGTAAGAGAAAGAAAAATGGTTTCCTTCTCATCCTGCAGAGAACTCAAATTAATATTAACTAGGCCTGCCTTATGATTCTTATATAAATTAAGACTGTCCACAGGACCCATGTAGAGTGTCTCACCTGACTTAGATCCTAGAATGGGAAATTGCAACACCTGTTGTTCCACCTTTGTTAAGTACTCTAATGTTTATATCATGGACAATAGAGACAATTCAATTGTACCTATTCAATTTTTATGGCATTATACTATATCTTATTCAGCGATAAACATTTTTATTGTCCTGTTTGTTGATGCTTTTATTAGCTGAACAGATTTCTACAAATCATATATCCTAGAGGTAGGGAAAATAAGGGCCATTGGTTATACATAACAGTGTCAGAAGTTGAAAGTATAGTGCTAAGCTGTCCAGATTTTTGCAGAAAGTCTAGATTTTTGCCTCATATTTATGGTTTGTTCCTCACAATTTTTTTGGTTTTCTGACAAATCATTGAGGACTAAAGTGACTAAATAATAATGAACAATGACAGATACTTCCTTTGGAAAATACATGATAATGCAAAACCTGCTATTCTAGCAAGTTTCAATTTTTATAGGATTAATATTTAAAATCTGTCCCTATTTTTGGGTCTCTGTCCTCCCATTATTTCTAGCTTTGTCCAGATTTCTTGCACTGAGAGGTTGAGACGTATGAAGTAAACGTCTATCTGAGCCGTGTGGTATTTCCTCCCTGAACACATAATGGGGGAGGAGTTCCTTGTTAACATGGAGAAGCATGGATCCTGGGAAGTATGAGCAGAAGGCTTAAGTGACAAGTGCATGTGTTCAACTTAGCTTGCATTAGATGACCTGGGTGGTACTGGTGAATGATAAGGCATTGCTGAGCAGTTGTGAGCATTTGCATTTTCTGCCTCATTTTTGACTATTGTGCATTCCTTTGCTTGTTCACCAAGTGAACAAACTGAGCAAAGATACTGATGAGACAGTGATTCAGGAAAGTATAATGATCAGAAAAGTAAAGGTAGTGGGACTGCCATGTTACCAGACCAAAACCTTCTGCAATCAGATGAAAAGTCAGGAAGGAATCATCTTCAGGGGAATATTTTATGACTCGACTGTTCCTAGATAGCTAATTTTTGTGGAATTTTTGAACATGGCATACTTCTCAGTTAGTATTGCTAGGAACAGCCTTAAAGTAAAAAGTTCAAGGCAATTGAAAGTCTTGCCCCAAAGATACTTTTTTTGCAGCCACCACTGCAAAAAATATCTGTGCTGTATTAATACATTTTTAACTGTCTAGGGTGTACTATTGTGTTAAAGTAAGCAAACGTTTACACATCAGTTACTGGAAAGGCTCACAAACTTGAGTAATGTAGTACTTTATGTATGGAAAACAGTCAAGCAACAAAGTGGGAAAAAAGAACTGAAGGCAGCAGACTGGAACAACTGTGCCATGCCATTGTGACATTCATCAGTCAGAGCTGGTAGTACAAGAAAAGGCACATGTCAACCTGATTGGGGGGGGGGGGCTACATGCAGTACAGAGAAAAAGGCCAAAACAATGGGATTAGAACTGGAGTTTTATGAATTGCAATAAAAAATGTTATGGATACATTCCCCCAGATTCTGCATACCTTGCACGGTGTGCAGGATTAGTGCAGGAGCTCTAGCAGGCAATATGTCTTCCGTGTGATACAGGATCAGCCTGCAGGGGCATGCACGAGCACTCCTGCACGGACTAAGCCCCTGTATGAAAATCACCTCATTTGCAAGAGAAATCCATGCAAATGAGTTGAATGTGCAATCCAGGAAGCTTGAAACCGGCAATGCAGGACTAGTGCAATCTGCAGAAATGTACTCGGTTAGTAACCGAGTACATTTCTGCAAAATCCAAAACAGAGCTGTGACAGCTTCAAGTAAAGGCTGTGTATCAGTCAGGAAGCATGCCATTGGCCAAGTATAAGGCCATTGGCATTGCAAACAGTGTAGAAAATTAAAAAAAAATCAACTTTTATTTTTTTTTAGCTGATTTCGGCTGTTTAAGTGTAGGGCAGAGGCGCGCAAATGGGATCTGGGGGAAAATAATAAAATAAACCTAAAATAAGCATTCTAACTAAAATCACTATTTTGCCATGAGAGTCAATGGCAGGCAGAAGACAACATGGCCAGTGAGCAGTGGTTGCTAAGGGGGGGGCTCAGTGTGAGACATGTAACTATACATTAGCAGGCAATCCTATGCAAATGAGAGGAATGATAGTGAATCCCAGTTTTCCCCAGCATGCTAGTCAGGTCCCAACAGTGTACGAGTAGGAATAGCTTGGTGCAAGCCTAGGAGTTAGCTAACATCATGGGGGTGTGTGTCAGGCATAATGTAAGTGGATTGGAGCCCTGTGGATCAGGTTTGCTCCTAGCTAAGCACAGCTAAGCAAGGGGGTGTGTCTGACTCTGCCTAGCACTCTACATTGCCTAAGCAGGTGTGCGCACCACGCACCGGGTTTTAAAGGTTTAAAAAAGATTAAACCAGGATATAGCAGCTCTGTGCACATTTGAGCACTGTGTTTGCACGGAGTGCCCCTGGGCTTAAACAGGAAGGCAATTGGAAGGGAAAACAGCAGTAGTAAGGTAATCTAGGAGAACTAGCATAGCTGGCAGGTGAAATGTATCAGAATCAGCCAATTACACAGGCAGCAGACCAGACCAGCCCAGAACACTACTATAAACTATGCAAATGCCTTCCCCTCTGGTTTTTGTCACACTGTACACCACCAGTGTAAACAAGTGGGGAACTTTTAACAATCAAAACAACAAAATGATAGGGGCTGCAATAGCTAACATACAACAACTTGTGGAAGAGGCTGAAGGTGGTGAGGATGTGAATGCTGTTAACCAACCCACAATGAGGAGATGGAGAAGAGTGTACAAACCCAGGGTAACCTTCCAGGGGGCTACATGAGCTGGAGATAGGGGAGTGCTATAGGGTGGACAGGGACCTCCTACAGCAAATTGTTGAGCTGTGCCAGCCACGACTGACACATGGAACTAACAGAGGAGAACCCATCCTAGTGGATACCAAGGTATGTGTAGGCCTAAGAATACTAGCTACAGGTACATTTCAAAGGCCAACTGGGGATATGATGGGGATCTCACAGGCATCAGTATCCAGGGTACTCCACCAGTTCCTGGATGCCATGTCAGCACATGTCGGTGAGCATGTATATTTCCCCAACATCCTTTAGGCGTTGGCCAGCAATATGTAACTGTTCCACCAAATAGCAGATTATCCTGAGGTAGTGGTTGCTATAGATACACACCCAAACAAGAACTCCATAATGAGGCACATGCACAGACCAGAATTATAGTAGATCATGTGTTTGGGATGTTAAAGTCACAGTTCTGGTGCCTGGACACATCCGGTGGAGCCTTGCAGTACTCATTGGCTACATGTACCCAAATTGTCATCATATGTGCCATGCTACACAATATGATCCTATGGAAATAGCTGCAGTGGGAACAGCACAGGGCAGGGCCACACAGCCCCCCACCATTGCCAAGGCCTGCACAGGCACAGAGTGACTCGGAGGAGGAACAACCTGAGCCTGCCCCAGTAGGCAGAAGGGGGTGTGCCCAGTATGCCCTGGCCTTGGCAAAGAGGCAACACATAGCACATGCACAGGAAGGACCCAGGGAATAACACCTCTCTCTGACTCTCACA
>NC_056728.1:368136854-368139354 GCF_019279795.1 Protopterus annectens | reverse complement strand
ACATGTGCTAGCACTACATAGTCGTCAGGGGTTTGATACCCTGCACTGGTAGGTATATGACACAAACATGCTTAAGTTTTACTCTCCCACCCCTCCATGGATTGTCTGTGCCTCTGTCTGCCTCTCTCACTCCCTCTCTGGTGGATGTGGATACTTACACCTGCATTGCTTAGGCAGCAGCATGTGTATTTTAAGTGATGCTTGGGATCAGCTGATGGCCTCTGCACAAATTGCAGCCCTCCGCTAGCTGATTGCATGTGTAACAGCTGTGGTAACATTCCCATAGCCACTTGCATGGAAACACATACCATTATCTAGGAACATCATGTTAGTGTTGGGCCTTTCATTCACTGTAAGCAGGAACTCATTCTGTTTTTTGGCAAACAGCATATCAGATGGATTGGGGATTTACCTCTAACAACATACACTGTGGAAACAGGCCAACACACAGGAGGAGGATGTGCCTGACCTGACTACAGACTGTAAGTGCTGCTATACTGCATTTGGAGTAATGTTGGTTTAACATGGTGTGTGTGGATATGGCTGTCCGACATGTTGTCATATCTGCCATGTCAGTGCTATGTTTATGAGGGAACACCCATCTGTAGGGTCATCTGCAGACTGGTCAGTGTGTGGTGCCTTTTGTTTCAGGTGTTACCCACAGAACACCTATCTGTGAACTGCAGAAGGTAGTGTGAGGATTGCAGTCTGTAGATGGTGACAGCCATGAGAGTTACTGACTTCATATCCCTCATAGGACATATGTTGCAACAATCCTGTTACAACAGTAAATGTATGAGGTTATCACAGCAACATGTCAATATTGGCCCTGTGTATGTACCATCACAACCAGCCACAACCCAGTCAACCTTTGTACATATGTCATGCAGTAAGGGGTGAATATGTGCTGTATACCATAATTAGTGACATCATATCTGATAACAAGCCAGTGAGATATCAGACTGCTACACATGTTATGTATAGTAGGGGTTATATTTGATGACATAACCTGGACATTCTGTGGTTGTGTGTACAGTACTGAGGTCTGTGTACTTATGGTGATTGTCAGCAGTGTGTGTATTGTTAATATGTACCTTGGCCTGTGTACAGACTGTGATAGATGTCATTGTTCTTGGTCCTGTTCTTTCTAATGTTACATGCTGCTCCACTGTATGTTACCCTATTGCCTGACATGTTTGTATAGCCATGCATGCACATGTCCCATACGACAGACAGGTATCAGAGTACACTGTGTAGCAGTCCAGTATATGTAGGGTTAATGTGTGAGTGGCACATATGAGGTTGGTGTTGACCAGATAGTCCATATACTGTAATAATACGCTAGCATACCATATGTGGCTGTGGCTGTGTTCACACTGGTTGTGGTTATGCACTTTCACACAGGTGTATGTTACTCTGTGCTGTGGTATGCCTGTAGAGCCTGCTATATATGCAGGTGCATGTGTATTTCCACATAGGAAATGTAGGCCTGTGTTGAGTCGGTCTGCCTGTAGCCTGCACAGTGCTTTGTTACATGCCTAGCAGCTTAGTGTACTTA
The DNA here is from genome assembly GCF_019279795.1 of Protopterus annectens. NCBI lineage: Eukaryota > Metazoa > Chordata > Ceratodontiformes > Protopteridae > Protopterus > Protopterus annectens. The sequence continues at coordinate 368,137,796 of NC_056728.1, read as the reverse complement.
TCCATTGAGATGTAATGTCCAGATACTTGCCAGATGAACTGCCACCGGGCCACCATAACAGTCATGTATGTCAGACAGAGCAGTGGGATGCTGTACAGATGTATGTCAATATCTAGTGAGTAGTATGTGGCCAAGGCACCTCTGTACCAGCAGTTATTATGTGGCAGGACAGGCAGGGATGTGTGAATGCATAACCTATGGAGGCACATGTATACCAGTAGTTACATGTTATACCCATCTACATGGCTAACATCCATATTGTCAGGATTGGTCCACATGTCTTGCAGTAAGGGGTTATGTGTATACCTCTGGATTGTCCAGAGTGTGTCAGACTGTCCACATATATTGGCCATTATCCCTGCTGTAGTCCACAGGAGCATTACGTGCTAGCAGTGGTACTGTACTATGATGCCCTTTGGATGTCTGTCAGTAGCCAATGGTGCACATGTTAAAAGTCAGATGTGATCTCAAACCCACACCATGTCTGTGAAGGCACTCCCTATTACAGTAGCAATAGTCTACAAATATACCTGCTATACATAGCTGACATGCCCTTGCACTACAAAGTTGGGACTATAGGGTCTGAGGTAGGGCTATACTCCATGTTTAGGACATATGGTGAGGATATATGCACATATAATTATCCAGATATCTATATAGACATACACATATACATATCGGCATACATAGATGGATATGTATATGCACATAGCTATACAAATAAACACCCAGATATATACATATACTGAGCAATATCTTTCTACACATATACAGCTAGAGATACATATGCAAATATACATATGGATATCTACATATATATTGACAGTAGTAGGCATATCAGAATAGATATGTATACACATATAGTTATTGATATCTACATATATACCAACATAATTAGGCATATCTGTACACATAGGATGTGCATACATATATAGCTATATA
>NC_056728.1:368109354-368131854 GCF_019279795.1 Protopterus annectens | reverse complement strand
CCCAGATTCTGGGTTGATGTTGTGCACATAGCTATCCAACTCTTTCTGCACAGACTCTGGCCATGTGTTGACCACATGAAGGTGTACAGGGACATATCTAGAATATTTCCCTCTCCAACCTTTAGTGACTTGACACACACATATAAATGCTTTCCTACACAGTTATATTATGTAGCTCAGTGTGGGTGACAGTGATACTTTATTATTCAGAGAAACTGCAACACTCACAATTCCCTACAATACCAGAGTAAACAGTACCAGTACAGGGTATAATGTTTTTATTTCTCAGCACAGTGTTCATATCCGATGTACCTGTGGTAGCAATGTTTGTTAGCACTATCTGAATGTTGACACACAAAGTTCCAGATTACACATTAGTACTGTGCACATACATCTCACTCTGTTACTGTACACACTCTGGTCACAGCTTGACAACATGGGGGTGTAGGTAGGACATACTTGGCTTATTACTCTCCTAAAAGTTTTGGGAGTTGCTACAGTGACAGGTTTATTCACATAGATGTTGGACAATCACTTGTAGTCGCTGTTTGCTGGCTAAACATCTGGGATCATCCCACAGACTTACCAGGGGTACAGGGCAACATGCAGCAGATATGGGCCCATATGCGGACATTCTGGTCTCATCAGTAGAGTTGTGGGGTATAATTCTGTATGCAGCCTACTTCCACTTCCAGGATTCAGACCATGGCTGTGTCTGCTACAACATAAACACTGTCCATCACAGTTGTGTCTGCTATATAGATATTGCTGTATATTTCCTATCTGCTTTCTCTCTTATAATTCTCCTGTGCTTTGGCATTCTGACCTTGCATTACAACACTCTTATACAGATTTCCTAGACAGCTATATTTTGTAGGACAGTGTGGGTGACAGTGATGAGTAATACCACATTATTCAGAGCAACTGCATCATTCACAATGCCATACAATACCAATGTAAACAGTACCATACAATATCAGTGTAAACAGTACCAGTACATGGTATCATTCTTGTATTTCTGGGCACAGTGTTGATATCTGACAGACCTGTGGGAGAAATATTTGTTAGCACTACCTGATTGTTGCGACACACAGTACCAGATTCCACATTACTATTATGCACATACATCTCACTCTGTTACTGTACACACTCTGGCCCTGCTTGACAAGATGGGGGTTTAAATGGAACATACCTGGCTTCTTAGTCTCATAAGGTTTTGGGGAGTTACTAGTGTGCCACCTTTATTCTTATAGATGTGTGTCAGTCAGTTGTATTTCCTGTTTGGTGCCTATACATCTGGGATCATCCCACTGATTTCCCAGGGGGACAGGTTGACAAGCAACATATATGGACCACTTTATTGGACATTCTGGACATATCTGTACAGTTTTGAGGTATGATTCTGTATGCAGACTACTGCCACTGGCAGGATTCAGATCATGGCTGTGTGTGCTAAAAAAACAACAGTTCACATCTCAGTTGCATGAACTATTTGGGTTTTGTTGTCTGTATTCTCTCTGTTTTCCATCTATGTGTCTTTCAGTTGTACTAAATGGCCTCTGGGGATTACACCAGTCATATACAGGCATTCCTACACATTCTATTTATGGTGCACGATGTGGGTAATGCTTAATACAACAGTCCTATTACATGATTGCAAATCTACATTACCATAAGATACCAGAGTATACACATGCAGTCAAGCAGTTAGACCTTTATTATCAGGCAATTATGTTTTTATTTGCATACAAACTATATAATACTCTTACTGCCTTATTCTCTGGTCTATGCAGTACTTGCTTTAAACAATACAGGTTTTATCCAGGCAATTAATTTACTAATACCTTTAGATTTATTTCCTATGACAGTAAGTGTGAGAGTATTACTGACCTGCCTCGCATTGCAACCTCTCCAGGTGACTTCCATGGGCCTCCTGGTTCATGGCCCGCTCACTTGCAGCTGTGGAGGACATAAGAGCAATATTTAGCCATACCTATCCATGATATACCTGAGCTGGCAATTAATACACACATAGTGGGGTGATACTTATACACAGCTGGTACAGCCCCTACTGTTCGAGCCTCTTGGATCCACTGGTCCAAGAGGTCCCCATTACACCGCTTCATGTCAGCATAGTGATGCCTGACCTGCTCACCAGTTCAGGATATGTCAGTGGCACTGGCGAGGTCATGGGTGAGACAGTTCGAGGCTTCCGCCTTATATTTGGAACCCTGGTACTGGCCCTGCAGCAGTCTCTGGTCATGGTCTTTGACAAGGAGTCCTTGATGCACCACCACTGCACCTAAAAGTGCACACCCTCTCCCATTCCTGACATATTGCCTGCAAGGGAAGCTACAACCAGTTATGAGATGTATTCCCACCTCTTGGGTTTAAGTAGGGCCAATTTCCACACTTTTTTGTGATTGGCCTGTTTTGAAAAGGCTAAGCTATCGGCAAACCTGCTTACCTAAGGTTGGCATTGTTTAAAGAGATATAACACTGGCACATTGAGTTGGCTGGCCTACACATTGCTTACACCTCCTAAGTTGGCCTGTGCAATGCTTAACATTGCTTACATTTGACTTTGCATTATATTTCCTTTTTGGCATTGATTTATTATTCATTACATCTTATATGTATGCCTGGTATCCATGATTCATGTGTACGTACACTGTATGGGGTCCTTGTGTTTTATTGGGGACTTCAACACTCTTTTACAATTACACCTGACTTCTGGGCTTACTGTTGTACTCCAGTTCACATATTTATGTTATCTAGTGGGTTATGGAACATATGTCTGTATACTGATTCCTTTCACAGGTTCAGTTTGAATTTACTATAGTGAAGACTTGTTTGCTGATACCTTATTCATCTGTACTGCTGTGATGGCTTGGTGGTTAACTACTGTGACTGTAGTGTATAGAGTTCAAGAACTGCAAAGCTGTTTATTTTGTTGATGGGCAGAAGGCAGAACAAGGGCTATTGGATACAGAGTGGTTAAGGCTCTTTTGAGCATTTGTAAGCGGGTTTGTGTGGGTTTGCGCAAGGGTAAGCACTGCTAACCTCCGGTTACATATGCTTACAGAGAGTTAGCTTGAAAATTGTTTAACCGGTGTGCACATTGCTTACCCCTGCACAAATGGGGTTAAACTCGCTTACTAGTGCTTAAATATGCTTACTACTGCTTATTGGTGCTGAAACCTCCTTACTAGTGCTTTATTCATTATGACACTGACACCTCACATGTGCATTTACTGCAGTATTCCAGTTCATAAATATATGTTATTTAGTGGGTTATGCAACATAAATATTAGTCATAACGCCCTTTGCCATGGAAAATGGAATGTTCTGCAGTGGGACTCAAACCTGGAATACCTGCTCGTAAGACAAATGTTCTGCCCACTACACTATTGCTATGCTGCTTCATTCTTCCTTGTTATCCTCTTCAGCCATTTAAGCTGCATTAACTGTAGCTAAGTGATGGGCACACCTGTGCACCTATGGTTAGCTTTAATCAGATTTTAAAATAAAAAAATAAAGGGATTGTTCACTTTATTGGTGATTACTTGCTGTTGTAAATGAGGGGGAATGTTGGTGGGGATATGCGGACACCTATGAGCGGTCTCACTCATTTCTTACCCCTTACTGCTATTCTTCATTGCGGGGGCATATTTATTCTGAGAGCTCTGCTCTCAGACACACCCCCTGCACTCTCACACGCTCCGTGTAAGATTAGGACCTCAGGCAGCGTGCCTCATTACTATGCATGGTGCACTGCCATCCTGCTCCTAAATGGCTGTCCATGTGCAGGACTAAGCTAGTCCTGCATGGAGGAATAGTAAATCCGGGGGATTATCTGAATGTAACTGTAAACCAATTTGTAAGTCCCACATCCTATAAGACTTTCCATCAGGAGCTATTTCTAGGGATGCTTGAAAACAAAGATATAACATCTGTATTAATTTGTCCATGTTATCTTTGTGGAACAGTGAGCTAAGAGTTAAGTAGAGGTATAGGTTTTGAAAAATCACTTTTTTAGTATAGTAAAACCCATGTTCTGTTGTCTAATTTGGTTGAAATTTTGTGTATATCTTTTCCTACTGCAGAACCCCTGCCTACTTCTGCCAAAAAGTAATATCAATGGTAAGTGTAGAAGGAGATTGATTTAATGCTATATAAACAGCTTTACCAGAAGAAATACATTTTACTTAGTTTCACCAAGTAGAAAACTTGACTCCACTGATTTCATCCCACCATTCAAAATCATTGTTCAAATCATCATACTGTCATCAACACAGAGACAAATTTACTTGGATATATAACTACATTTGTAAAGGAGCTTTCCCATGGACTAATTTACATGAATATATAACTAAATTTCGAAGGACGTTTTCCCAGAGACTAATTTACATGGATGTATAACTAAATTTGGAAGGAAACTTTCCAGAGACTAATTTACTCAGATATATAACTACATTTGGAAGGAAACTTTCCCAGAGACTAATTTGCATACATATTTAACTAAATTTGTAAGGAAGTTTTCCCAGACACTAATTTACATAAATATATAACTAAATTTAGAAGGAAGTTTTCCCAGAGACTAATTTACATGGATATATAAGCAAGCATTGTTTTGAGACTGACATAATGGTTAAGGTTCTTACCTTGTAGACACAAGGTGCAGGGCTTGATTCTCACATGAATAATTGGTTAGGCTAGAAATGGCCCACAAGGGCACTTAGCCTAGAATAACCTACAAACCTAAATGTATAAGTAAGTTTTCACAGAGACTAATGTACATGGATATATGACTAACTTTGTAAGAAAGCTTTCCCAGAGACTAGTTTACATGGATATATAACTAAATTTGTAAAGAAGTTCTCCCAGAGATTAATTTAAACGGAAGTTTTCCCAGTGACTAATTTACATGGATATATGACAACATTTGTAAGAAAGTTTTCCCAGTGACTAATTTACATGGATATATGACTACATTTGTAAGAAAGTTTCCCCAGAGACTAATTTACATGGATATGTAAGTAAATTTGTAAGGATGTTTTTCCAGAGACTAATTTACATGGAAATAAAACTAAATGTGAAAGGAAATGTTCCCAGAGAAAAATGTACATGGATGTATGACTAAATCTGTAAGTTTTCCCAGAGACTAAATTACATGGATATATAACTAAATTTGTAAGGAAGGTTTCCCATAGACTAATTTACATGGATATATACTGTAAGTGAATTTTGTTAGGAGGTTGGCATAATGGTAAATGTGTTTCTCTTAAAGATGCAGGGTTGGATTCTCACATGTGCTAATTAGCTAGGCTTAAAATGGCCCACAAGGGCCCTTAGCCTAGTAACCTATGAGCCTAAATTTGTATGAAAGTTTTCCCAGAGACTAATTTATATATATGACTACATTTGTAAAAAAAAAAAAAAAGTTTTCATAGAGACTAATTTACATGGATATATAACTAAATTGGTAAGGAAGTTTTCCCAGAGACTAATGTACATGGGTATATAACTAAATTTGGAAGGAAGATTTATTTTATTTCTCTTAGCACACAAACAGATATATGCCCGTGACAGCCTCTCTTCCATGCTGTATATTTCCTCTTGATTCTGTCTTGAGCCCCTTTAAAGTATGCAAATTTGTAAGGAACCTATAATCTGATATACAAATATATATGCAACGTATACAGTGACATGGCTTGGAACATGAAAAGAGATTTATATGTAAAATTGTAACAACTTCTTATTTTGAATTATTTTGCGCTAGGCAAAGGCTTAACATGTAAATATATATATATATATATATATATATATATATATATATATATATATATATATATATATACCTATTTTTTGTGGGTCTATATCAGATTGTTGAATGCTGACAACTTCAAAGCTTCAAACTTCGAACTTGAAAGTTTGATGTCTAAAAACATCGAATGTCAAAAAAACCCCACTCAAAACCCAAAAAAAAAAAAAAAATGCTCTATGCAGGGGGGCAAACCCCCCTACACCCCACACCCCCTGCTACTTAAATATACCAACTCTTAGATCGCACTACAGTGCAGTAAAGGGAAATCTTTCCTTCCTGCACTCTATGGCAATCTCCGTTATACGTTTCAACGTTTTTACATTTCGAACTTTCAAGTTTGAAGTTTAGTGCTTCGAACTTGTCAGCATTCGACATTATGATACAGACCCATTTTTTGCATGCTTTCTTGCATTGCTTTTGCATTGTTATCTTTTTGTATTGTATTTTTGTTATTTGTATCTGTATGGAGCTTTTCTCCCCGGGCCTCTGATAAAAATGGATATGTATCCAGTTGGACTATCCCGGTGAAGAAATGTAAAATAAAATAATAAAAATAAATAACTTATTTCTACATAATTTTAATCTCTTAATCAAAACATACATAATTTTGGATTCACATCCTAGCCCCCCAGTTAGTTTGATAATGTGTTCTGGAGAGAGTTAGTCACTGGTGTTGTAACTATGCATGTCCATTGTTTAAAATGCATTGTTTTGAAGTTTTTGATAAAATACAATATAAAACAAACAAGGGGGGGGCAATGCACCCCACCTCGCCCAATGCCCCCACCCCCCAACTATATATAGTAACTCCAGGATTACACTACAGTGGAGAAAAGGGCATAAACCTTTTACTTGCCTTACAGCACTCTACACAGTGCCATATATACTTATTTCAGTTCAGTGAAATTAGTTTTCAGTAATTTGTGTTTTCAGTGATGTGGTCGGGGTGAAATGAAATTCAGTGAAATGAGATTCAACGAAACAAAGTACACCTATATATATATATATATATATATATATATGTGTGTGTGTGTGTGTGTGTGTGTGTGTGTGTGTGTGTGTGTGTGTGTGTGTGTGTGTGTGTGTGTGTGTGTGTGTGTGTGTAGGTTCATAGGTTCATAGGTAGGTACTAGGCAATCAGCCCAAGGGCCTACGTAAGCCTAGCCAACAAGGTTCCCTGGCTTACGCCATCCAAGAAAGTTATTTTCCTGTGCCATTGTCAAGCAGAGATACAGAAGTGATCCCCGGGGTGTATTTCCTGTTTCCCATCCACTCATCAAGATTTTTCTTGAAGAGTGCTAATGACGAACTTTGCTTGATATAGATGGGTAGCCTGTTCCAGATTATGGGAAGTCTCTGGGATAGGAATCTATCCCTCCAGCATGTCCTGTATATTGTGGTGGCAAGATTTAAGTCACTAGAGTGTGTAGCTTGGAGGGATTGGGATTTCTTTAGGTGTTGCATGTTTGACATAGCGTTATATGTTAGGCAGAGATCACCTCGGAGTAGGCGATATGCTACGGAGTAAAGCTGGAATTTTTTGAGGCAGCCAGTGTAGGGCATTTGTTATATAATTATATATATATATATATATATATATATATATATATATATATATATATATATATATATATGTAGATAGATATATAGGAAAGGAGAGAATGCCACAAAAATACCTCAACAATGACTTGAATAAAATACGGTATTAAATCGCAAGTTGTTTTGTCTGTCTGTCTGAATTTCATCTATATGAGTGGTAAATTTTACTTCAGCAGTATGGATAGATTGCTGCTTCAATATCTAAGTGCTATAGGAGCTGGAATGGTGACCCAGACAGATTGAACAAAAGGGGTAAACATATACTTTTTTAATGCTGTAGTCCTGGAGTTGGACATGGACTTTTGTCTTCAAAAGCCTGTAATTCATTTAGCAGTTTACTAGAGTTCGGCATTTAATGGTACCATGTGGATGAAGTCTTTCAATTCCCTCGTTATGTGGTTACTTGCTATACCATTTGGACAGGAATGTGTTTCTGAAATTTTACTTGTACTGAGGTGAGATGTGTTGATCAACTTCTTTGTTGTCATTTGATTGTGTGTGTGTGTGTGTGTGTGTGTGTGTGTGTGTGTGTGTGTGTGTGTGTGTGTGTGTGTGTGTGTGTGTGTGTGTGTGTGTGTGTGTGTGTGTGTGTGTGTGTGTGTGTGTGTGTGTGTGTGTGTGCGTGCGTGGACAAAGAGAAGAAATGCAAGAATATACCAACAAACTCCCTGAGCAAGAAATCAGCTAACATGCTGTATTGGTTAGAAGGTTTTGGAAGCACAAGCCTTAATCAAAGTCTAAGAACATGGCATTAGTGAAGGTATGCTTCAAGTAGTTCTTAAAAGCACTCCTTCAGGTTTTTATTCCAGCTGCTCTACCATTAAAGTGTTGCAGCAGGTGAGAACTGGCCAAGGCTACAAAGCATTATCTCTCCCTCATTCATGTGAGATTGACACACAAATAGACCACAGAGTGTTGTCTTTGAGGGAAGAAAGGTGTTACTATACTCACTATGTACACCAATTGTAAGCCTAGGTTTGGGGTGAATAAAGAATACAAAATAAAGTGAAGTTGCACTTCCTCTGTTCTCATATACACATAATCACACAAATCACACGTACATATATGTGCATGTACACGTAGTCTCACTAACTTTCTGGAGTGGATGGTTAATTCCTGACCGCTGGTTTCTGTCGGAATATAGTTTACATGATTACCACATATCTGCGGTTTATCATTGGGATTTGGTAGGAAACACCAGGGCACTCAGTAAAACCCAAGGGGAAACAGGCAAGACATGCAGACTCTGATACTAAAGGCACGACAGCAGTAAATAAACTGAAGCACCAGTACTTACTACTGTGTCATTATGCAGCCCAGTTCAGTATAGTACAGTACAGTACATGGGAGTGTATCTTAATGTATATAATTGGTCAGGCATTTATGACTCTATTGTTGTACACTACCTAATGCAATAACTGTAATACTAGACTTTTTATCTTGTATCTTAAATTTTTGCTAAGCATAATCACATTGTACAATCGCACTCAACCTTGCATTTTAAATATGGAATTATTTTGTATTTAAAGGCCGGATCATCATTGCTGCTTCATTCATTGGTATATCTCCAAGAGGAGGTAGCAAAGGAGAACATTTCTCCACCAAAATGTATAAAACTGTGAAGGAAATTATAAAGACAGTGGCATCAGTATTAGATCAAGAATAGGGCATATGACTGAATGTATGTAGCTAGGCTGTATGCAAGCATGGGACAGCAGTCACCATTTAGGAATGTATGCATAAGATTCCAAATATCATCATTCATTTTTCAGACTTTGATTCTGAGTATTTGAAATATAGGTTTGAATAAAGATGTTAAGCAATCAGCCCTATCTGTTTCCACTGATTCAAATTCTTTATTTGGATTTTTCAAAATTATATTAATAAACAGGCCCTTATCCATGTCAGTTAAGAATACAATGCCTTGGTTTAAAGTTGTGTCACTTATATGTTATTACACATTGCACTGTGACATCCTATATATTCTAAATTACTTGTTTTGTAGGAACATTTTTTTTTTCTGGGGGGTGGTTACATCCCCTACATCTCATTGTGACACTGCTACCCAGTAGTCCATATCCACAGCAAGTCTCCCAGCTACTACACTCCTCTCAGACTTACTCTGTCATCTTGCTGGTGCTGGTCATGGGATTAAGGGCATCATAGGGGACTCAGCTATTCACATTCTGTTCAGGGGACTTACTTTTGTTTATTTATTTATTTGCCTTTTGTTTACCAGGAAAGTTAACTGGGCCATAGAAAATCCATTTTCAGTGGAGGCACACAGTACAAAAATTTAACAGTACAAATTACACGAGTTGAGTTGCAAGGACTACATTTATACAAAATACATAGTAAAAAAAATAGTATAAACTGTACATTTTAGTTATTCTATACCCATTCCCACCTCCCTCGTGATGCCTATGGTTGTACTCAAGGGGTAGTCATTCAATGGGGACTTTGCAGCATCTCACCCATGTACACCCCAACCTCCTCTTTGGACCATGGCTCCTCCCACGTGAGGCCCCCAGCCTCTATTAAGGATTATAGCAGGAGATGCCCATGTTGTTGTCCCCCCTCTCAGGATGACAGCACTCATCTTTTCATGTTGCTCTGTCAAATGTCAGAGACACTACATGAACATGAGTCACCTGGGCCATATCAGGGGTTTATTCCTCCACACTATGGGATTTCCTACTTGTTTTCCAGTAACACTGCTTATATAGAGAGGTAAAGCTGTGGGCTAGATTTTGTCAGACTAGATGCATATCATATAGTTGTAGATTTGTAGTAGAAAAGGTTCTTAATAGATCAGAAGGTCCCATCAAAAAAGGGTGGTTGCAGTTATTCATTTTAATGCATAAAGAGACTGAATGCAAATGTGATAGCCATTAGATCACAGTCATGTATCTGCGTACCCCATAAGTCATTAATATGGAACCCTTAGATTTGAAATTAAAGTTCTAAGTGGCATATGGGAAAACTTACAATTAAATCATAAAGAGACAATCCACTGAAATAATACTTTTTACTGTAGTATAAGGATCTGAGTAAGTCCAAGGATGATAGGACTGAGTGAAATTTCATCATGAATCATAACAGGATTAGCTTTAAGAATCAATTATGAATCATACTTCTGAATTACAACTCGATTGGAAAGAAAATCATCCAAAAAAAAGAGAAATCAAAAAGAAAGATGTATCCAGTGATTTTATTTGTCTTTACTACTGCTCAGTTACCTTATCCTTTCTGGTTTTACTGTCATACAATTAACCAGAAAGCCTACTTTTTGTTTAAAAACAACAGTAGCTGATGCAAATATTTTAAATCTTCACTTCACAAGAGATGGATTTTTGCCCATCGTTAATATTTTCTATGGCATTTTAGTCACATGCAGAGAGTTACTACTGTGTACATGAGCATATTGTGCCAGTCTGGCTGTCCTTCTCTATCTCATATAAGAAATTGATTTTATTAATATGATAGAAGGGCATACTGTAGTCTGCTTTCTTTATATTTGACAGATTGTGGAAATTATATGGGGCGACATTGAGAAACATTCTGCTTCATGGGTATGGTGGTCAGATGCATGTGTACGTCAAACACTGATAGGCTCGCCTGATTAAGTCATGTATTGTAATGCCTTTGATATAATGGTGATGGATTTATATGTGCTGTGCTACTGATCCTTTATTTCTTTATTAAAAGACAAGTGATCCATAGCTCTCTTCAGTGTTGCACCATTACTTCTGGAGTGTAAAGTGTGCTATATGATATATATAGTCAGTGATTTCTAAACAAGTATTTTGCATTTCAGAATAAAGAGCAACAAAGCCCAAGATATTCTTAAATATACGCAATCAGTAAAGTTCACTGAGTAACTACATGGAAATATTAATCTACAAAATTTACTTCAATGTAATGTAAGCATTTTAAACAGTTGAAATCTCAGTGGACAAATCAAAGTAAAAAAGAAAGATATCTATATTTTTTTGCTTATTTGCCTCTTCCATAATGTTTCCTATTTCTATGGTTGATTACAGGACAATGATAATTCAAAATATATCACACTAATTAAGAGATGGTGGATCTTGTTGACATAAATAATCGGGTAAGTTTACTTGTTCTACATCCAAAGTGCATGACACTTACTTAGGAGGTCAGAAATGAGTAATGTTGCTAAAATTCAGAAGATTAGCAGCACTGCAAAAGCTGCGTAGTGTCTACAGCAATGCTTAGTTTATATCAATACCTTAGATAGGTGTTGTGTTATAGCTTTCATTCTCCTATTCATGTAGTTTTGTAACATGTAATAACAAAAAAACCTGTGTGCACTATAATTGCATAGCTGTTTGCAAATGCATTCTTTCCTCAAGATGCTCTCTTTCATGTAAATGTATATTATTTGCATCAATGTCACTTGTGCATAATTGCAAGAAACAAAAATCTGTAATAATTAAGTTATGTATTATTCATTATTCTGAACTTATGTCATTCTATCACTGCTAAATGCAGAGTAAGTAAACAGGAAAGTTCTGCACCAGCATTTCAATTAAGAGCTATTTGGCATAGCTGGAATCCAAATATCGATCAGTCCTGTAAAACTAGAATGTGTAGATTATGTTGTTTTACTATTCTAAAAATATTGTAAAAGATGTTACTTTGTCCCAGTCCCCTTCAATAAAAACACATCACACCGAATGATGTTTGAGGACCTTTATTAAACTTTCATAACATGGCTTTGATAACCAACATTATTAATTACAACTGAACATAGTACATCTGATTTTAATCACAGCATAAACATCCCTGTAATGTTAATCAGGACAGTGTGACTTTACTCATCCTGACCCAGTAAGCAGTGTCCTTACCTTCACTCACTCATATTTACTACTTATTGCCTCTGGATGCTCACTTTCCTTTCCCAACTTACTGAAATAAACATCCACACCCCAGAGGGGGGATCAGAAGAGGGCAAACCTGTCCCTCATCTCCGCCCTACTCTAACTGCTGAAATAACCATGCACCACCAATCCTCTAAAAAGACAGGGAGGGAGAGCGGGCAGCAAGTTAACGCCCAAATGTGATTCCTTACCCAGCTGGTCTTGCCTAAGCCCCTTAAGCCCCTCCCCAACTCCTACCTCTTTTCCTCCCAATCAACACTACTTCCATTTAACCCTTTCATCCTCCCAGCCACTTACCTCTCAATATATTTGTCTAACCCCTACCAAAGATGTCCCTGGACAAATTGGTTTGCTGCCAAACCTCATTTGTCATAGTCCCCTTCAATAAAAACACATCACACTGAATGACGTTTGACGACCTTTATTAAAGTTTCATAACATGGCTTTGACAACCAATATTATTAATTAGAACTGAAATAGTACAGCTGATTTTAATCACAGCATAAACATTCCTGTAATGTTAATCAGGACAGTGTGACTTTACTCATCCTGACCCAGTAAGCAGCGTCCATACCTCTACTCACTTACTTTATGTATGAAGCAGCATCCAACAGCTCACTTCATATCCATTTATTGAATTGCACATCCCACTAAGTCCTTTACTTATGAAGCAGCATCCAGCAAATCACTTCATATGCCATTTATTGAATTGCCCCTCCAACCAAATAAGCAGTGTCCTTACCTTCACTCACTCATATTTACTACCTATTGCCTCTGACTGCTCACTTTCCTTTCCCAAGTTATTGAAATAAACATCCACACCCCAGAGGGAGGAACATAAGAGGGCAAACCTGTTCCTCTTCTCTGCCCACCAGCCTGACCAGGCTGTTCTCCCTCTCTCCTACCAGAATTTCAACAGCCTAACCACCCATCCAGAAGGAAAGGGTGGTTCAGCCAAACATCATTTGGTGTACTCCTCTTCTCTAAACCCAACTGGATTCTTATCAGCAACCCAAAAAGCCCTGTCATATGAGCACCAAAAAGCCACCCCTTGACTAACAGTTAACCAATGATCCCTTTCCCCAATTATAACCATATCTTTGGATAATTAACTTCTCACACATTCAAACAACCAATATTAACCTTGTAATGAGCCCTGATACATTACCTGCCCTAGGCAACAGCAAAACATTAAACCCAATGCCACATGAACCATGCAAGGGCAAAATGCCTACCATCCTCTTAACAGCCCTATATCATAAAGTCCAAAAGCAATCCTGTCATCCTTCCAACTATCCAGTACCAGCCTAGCACATAATGACCATCCTAGCCTTTGATGACCCTCAAAACACTTTTAAAATGACTAAATACATTCATAAAATAAATACCACAGAAATTGTAACCCCTTCAACTCCATGTCCCAACACCTATACCCCAAGCAAAGCCCATCTTGACAATAGGCAAGACCATTCATCTTCCCTCTCAACCTACTGCTAGCCTGCCTACCAGTGCCCACTTAACCAAATTAATTCACTCAACTTTGTCATTCATGGAACTAAATAATTGTAGCTACATCCTCCTGACCAATTGAGCTGCCTTACCATGCTCCCACACCTGTCAAATAACTAAAACTTTCATCAAAAATGCCTCTCATTGGCTGCTGTAACTCACACCTAAGTAATCTAGCCTAGTCTTACCATATATTTGACTTATAAAGTGGTGCCCCAAACTTCAGCAGCAAACCTGCAACCTTAATACAATGCAATATATTTCCACAAAAACAGACTACACAACTCTTCCCATAGCCACCTTATACAACTAAAATGAACTCTAACTCCAATGCCCTCTACACCTGCTCAATGTTAAACTGAACTCCAAATCTCATCGTCCCCGACTCATTCTATCATCCACCAAACCACAAACAAACCCCCAAATTATGCCCCCATACTCAACATCTCCTATCAAATGTGTAAACAGATGCAAATCCCCATGACCAACCCTATCCGTCTGCCCCAAAGGCCATCCCCATGAGTTAATCCAAAGACAATACACTGATAAACTACCCAACATATTAACCCCTACCAAATAACCCACTTAAACTGACCAAATTTACACCCTTCCCAAGTATTTAACCCAGGACCATATCAACAGCGGCATTGTGCATTGGCCCAGTAAGCCAACTGAGCTCTAAATCTGCAGTGATTTGTTAAAATGCCACCATTTATAAAATGAACCAAACTATGAAGCAAATCTGAATATTCTGCAGCACCTATGTAGATAAAAAGGTATGGCTCACCCCTGTGACCCCCCCCCCCCAGAAGAAAGCATCAGTTGGACTACATACTGTGTACCCAACCAATCCCCACTGTCATCCCAAAGCCTGATCCCACCAAGTTCCACCCATCCATGACCACAGAGCAAAGATCCATCCTACAATCTCCCCTTTTCCCCATCCTGCACAATATGGGGCTTCAAACCATAAAAGTGCATGCTAACACAAATGTGTTAGACCCCCCCCCCAATTTCCTATTGGGCCAAAAAACACCCAAGAAGGGAACCTTCAACTATTGCTCCTACAAACCCAGCTTGGGAGCATGACAGCTCCCATGGCAGCATGAGTCATCCTTGGACATGCAGTCTGCACTCTAGTGTCCAATACCACTTTACCCAAAATTTTCCCAAAACCCCAGTTTTCTGAAAACATACCCAAACATTAAGCCATACATACATCTCTGCACTATAAACCTAGAGAAAATGTTTGAATCAGTCTTCAATGCTTTGCCACTAATTTGCCAAGAAACAGCCACGGAAGCTGGACCAATTGTGAAGGAAACGAAACAAGTCCTAACATGGAGAAACAAAGGCTTAAAACATACCTTCTGACCTCTTAAAAGTCTGGGCAAAATCCTGCAAATTGAGGGGACAAAGGTCCAAAACCTGGACACATTCCAAACACTGCCTCCACAAACTCAAAGTGATGCAAGAGCAACAAATTCACACATACCCATCTAAATGATTCTAATGCTGAAACTCAAACAATGTCATCATTCAGCACCTTCAATCCTCATATCCCAGCAATCCACCGCCCCTGCCACAGCAAACTCCATTCCCTACATGGAACCTAACCTAAAGAAATTCAGCACACCTAAGTCTGTTCACATGTCCACACAGTACTCTCACATCACCAACAGTTAAAGCTGGAATGAGGAGGTTAGCATCCCGACACAACCCCCAATTGTATCACTACCTGTGACCTCACTCTGTGATGCTCCACCAGTCACAACCCTTTTGTAGCATGAGCCATCATCTGATGAGACCACTTCCTTCGAGTCACTGATTGATACGCAGTCTGTGTTGACATCATGTGTGGACTCTTTGCATGGCAATCCATCAGCTGAAACCCCCATAGAAGTACCATCTGCAAAGACAAACAAGTGCAAATTATCTGTAATACATAACACCTTTAACAACAACCTACCCACCCTCAGACTATCCTAAATAAATCCACTGTCCAGTGCTCCCCACCAAGTCCTCGATGAAGAACTAAGCCTGCCAAAAGCTTTACTTACAGTTGTTAAATGCCCGATGCATACACACTTAACCGGCAGTCTTCATGGTGACTCCTAACCTTTAAAACCCACACACTCCCCTACCAAGTCATAGCAAACCCGTCCAGTGAACCAAGAAATCTGCAGGACCATAGTCCACACACAAACTTGACCTTTGGTGTAAATCCAGATAGAGGAATGGTGCAGATGCCTACTGTAATATCAGCAAGATCACTGCTCTCTCAGCCATAGTACATCACATACATACCCCTCAACTGCTTGAGCAAAATTCAAAGCCATAAATACCAAACAGAAACATTGTAGTTATTAGTCTTACAAACTCAGGTTAATAAAGTTACAGATTTAACATTACATTTCTGAAGGGTATAAAGTCTGACGCTCAAATGTCTGTCCTTTTCTGGCAAGTATGAGTCAAACTATGCATGGTGCAGTGTAAATTATTGTAAGTTAGCATAAATTATTCATGCTGCACCAATACCATTCGCCAAGATACCCAATGCGCCACAGGCCTGTGCAACGAGTGGCCGATATCCACAGGCCTCCAACAGTTCACAAACACCATCAAGAAATCTGGACAAAACTATCAATAAAAGGGGGACAAAGGCTCAAAACTAGTGACACATATTGCACTCACAAACTCAAAAAATAATAAAACATGTTTCTTACCAGCTTGAATTATCTGAAAGGCATGAAGTCCAAAACTCCAATGCTTGTCACTATCTACTGCCTTTGCCCCTCAATTATCTGCCAGAAAACAAAACTTTACTAGAACTAGTGCAGATATGAATCTGAACATTCTGCCAAATTTGTACAGCTGAGAGGTATGCTCGAACAATTCCAAGCACCACCACCCATGCACAGAAAGCAACCATGCCCCAGTGCTCGCAAAACTTGCTAAGTGATCAGAAAACAAAGCCACCACAAATGAGCTAACTGAGTGGAAAGAAAACCCCTCAAAATATCACACTCCCACACAATCAGAGGCACAAGAAAAGGCTTGCTTTACTAAGCAAACGATCTCACTACACTAACACCACAGCCTTCAAACCTGCAAACCCCCCCCCAAAAGCCACTGCGCTCAAAAAGGGGTCGATTATGCTGGCTTCATAAGTAGGTATTTAATCTAACCAGACACCCCCTGCCCCACCAATGTGGGTCATATGGTCAAAACACAGCCAAATATGGTTTATCCAGGTGCTATTGTAACTAAACTGGTTCATGTAAATCTACCTAAAGTGTTTTTTTTAAGCCTAAATCAGAGACTCTAATGTATTGCACTATGCAACAATTGCTTTATCCTGTGGTCATGCTGACAATACCAGAAAACAGCAACACTACAGAATATACCAGCAAATATATATGCTCTGAAACCTCTGTATCAAAAGCCTGCCACTAGACTGAACGGTCATGCTACAACCACCATTGTGGAATCTACATGGCCACAGCCATGTTGCCTTTTTAATTTTATTTATTTATTTATTTATTTGTCCATACATGCCTCTGCCAGCCTGTAAACCACATGTAACATATCGCGAACATGTCAAGCCCAGCACACACATAAGCCTCTGACAAATGCCAGGCCTGCTTTCCCCCACCTCCATGCATACCAAACCACTCCTCTCCAGGTCTAAACCATGCTTAAAAGTTGTTCCCCTGTAACCAAATAAATCAGCAGCCAATGTATAATATTGTACAAAATCATTTTATTTGATTAGTTCTTTTCCCAGCTAAAATGACAAACCCACATTTTCAGTAAATAGAATACCAACTTGACTGTACAAATCTGAATATATTCTTTGATGTACACCAAACTTCAATTCCTGTTTTAATGATAACTTTGTGGATTCTCTTTTTTTTTTAATATACCTCTGCATGGTGGAAATACATAGGGCCAATGTAGTCTGCTTCATATCAAAACTTTTGTCCCAGAATTCCCACAGAACCCCACTCCCCCACCACCATGCTGGTTAAAGCACTCTGCATGTGCATCAAGAGCTGCCATCACTGCTGGCATCGTATTTCCAGGAACAAATTACTTTGTGGCCTGAACAGGAACCACCTCGTGAGATTTTTTTTTTTTTTTTTTTATAATATGTTCTTGCCGTAAGCAAATGGTGTGTGTCTTTTAATCTGCTAGAGATTCTAGGAACGAGAGGAAAAAACCTGAACAAATGATGATGTGCAAGCACTGAAGGCTTGCTGCTACCCCACCACAACTAACATTCACGGACTGACGAGACACTCTGCAGTATCCCATCCCGCAGTGTTAGTGCCTCCAATGCAAGAAATACTGACCCTTGTAGCAGAGACCAAAATACATAATCAATACTCCAACCCTTTTCCTGCCCAGGCAAAGCTATAACCCTATACTCCTAGTTGGTGTCTTAAATAATAGCATTACTGTTGCAAACCTCAGCCATTAATCTTATCCTTTCAGTAAGGGGACCAGTCTATAATCTCCACCTCCTACCTCTACCCAGAGCCATCAGATACCCACCCAACTGACAGCCAATCTAAAAAAAAAAAAATTAAACCTTTTAGCTTCTAAATTTCTTATATGGACCACCTGCTTCTTACAGCCAAAACCCACCCATACCCGAGGCCTACCTGCTCCACAGGAATACCAACAGGTCGTTTGGACGTAACACTTGCCTCAGCAAGTTAATGCCAAAATGTGATTCCTTACCCAGCTGGTCTTGCCTAAGCTCCTTAAGCCCTTCCCTGACTCCTGCGTCATTTCCTCCCAATCAACCCTCCTTCCATTTAACCCTTTCATCCCCACACCCTCTTACGTCTCACTGATATATTTGTCTAACCCCTACCGAAGATGTCCCTAGACAAATTGGTTTGTTGCCAAACCTCATTTCCCCAGACTAGGAAATTCTAATGTAGCAGCTCTGGACTATTTGCATCTTCAAAAGTTAGTTGGATCAAGTCAATGTCACAATTATGTGCTCAGAAAAAGAGTGATATGAGAAAGTTGAGTAAATATTTGCACCCTGAGTTTACTCGTCCTATTGCGTTTGTTTACCAGGAAGACCTACTAAGTTGGAAGCCCCAACAGAGATAACTAATGCACAGTTTGTGAATGATATAATGAGTTATAGCACTTTATTCCTTCAAAAATAAAAAAAAAAATATTCAGTTTCCTTATTGTCACTATTATAGAATTTGGCAGTGGCCTTCTCTGTCTCAGCTCTGTTAATTCAATACTTTCATAAGAAGCTTTTGCTTAAATATCTTCAGTAACCTCACACTGTTAGCTTAACTGTGTATATTGTTCCTTCTGCTCATACTCATTCTGAAAAGAACATAATTGCCTCTGCAGTTTTTACTGCTGTGAAGTAATAAACAGTCTGTAGACTCTTCCACCTGTATATTCCCTTTTGTGTTTTACAGTGTATGTACTGAGCTTTTTCATTTTGCTTTATAACGTCTAAGTTGTGGCATTTTCAGTCTTCCTCTAAAAGTATCTTTGCTAGACTAACAATGACTCTGAGTGTCACATGCTTACTTTTGATGCATGTCACATCGGAAGCCTGTAAGTAGTTAAATATGTATTCCAGTACTGACACTGCAATTCAGCATTGGGCTAGATAGAGTGTTGCCTTCTTTATGTGTCATACTTAGGAAGAGATGGCAAACCAGCATTCCATTTGCCTAAGTTGCTGGTACATTAGATGAATGTCAGTTCTTTTACAATATAATCCCTTGTGTCATTTTTCCAATTAACACTCATAGCTACTTATCACATCATACTAATATGTGAAACGGACTTCCTTAATCAAGTAATTTAATATGTGAAAGGGTAGACTGAGAGGAAAAGCATGATACTAAAACTGTTATTCAGGGATGCACTGCAGTAGCGATACTAATCATTTAAAAAAATATTATGCATGTGTTCATATTTACATTAATCTTGTATGAATGAGTTAGCAATGTTCTATTTAGGGGCATATCATGAAATGTCATGGTAGAAGACAGAAAAAACACTGTTACTATCAGCACATAATTCAGCACACTGGTAGTATTACAACTTGCTTGCTGATCATTATGAATATATGCATTCAATAGTGTCTTGAATGTGCATTTGTGTGTGTGTGTGTGTGTGTGTGTGTGTGTGTGTGTGTGTGTGTGTGTGTGTGTGTGTGTGTGTGTGTGTGTGTGTGTGTGTGTGTGTGTGTGTGTGTGTGTGTGTGTGTGTGTGTGTGTGTGTGTGTGTGTGTGTATGTGTGTGTGAATCTGTACTTGCGTATGGATATGAGCATTTGATACCCTCAACCTCAATTGACTAACTGTGTGACTCTGAGCAAGTCACGGAACCAGACACCACCACTTGGCTGAGTCTGGAAAAAGTCCATGGAGATCAGTGCTCTAGCCTGGTAAAGAAATAAAAATAATACTTGTATCTGTGTATGCATATGATCATGTGTGTGTGTGTGTGTGTGTGTGTGTGTGTGTGTGTATGTGTGTTCACATGTGTGCACGTGTGCATGAGTGTGCACATGTGTGTACATGCATACGCATGTGAGCACACGTGTATGTGCCTGCTTGTGTATGTATGTATATAAGCATGTGAGTACATGTGAGTAGAGTATGTGTGCATGTAGCAACTGAGGTTTTGAGCTGTTTCTGAAATATGAAATTTCGCTTTACCAATATAAGTGAGATACAAATTATGAGGACCACCACCTGTAAGGGATTCATTCAGCCATCCAGTAATTAGGCACAAAAATAGAAGCAGCTCATTCTGTTTAGGAGACATCTTGGAAAAACCTGGTGATGTTTTCTGAGAGAAATATCAATGACCACTTTTTTGGAAAAGTACGCAGTTATATCAAGAGATGACAATCCAGGTAGGTGGATGGTAAACAAAATGAAAAATGTGACACAGATCCTGAATTTGTTATAGGCAAATACATATCAGCTACTAGTAGTAGTATGACAAGGGGAGAGTAGAACTACTGTAATACATTTAAACATTATTCGAAATGAGATGTTTAGTTTAATTAAAATGTAGGCAAAGGACAACAGTAAAACACACAGAGGGTACTATCAGCTATAGAGGTATATTGGAGCACTTCTTGCAGGACTGTACAAGACAGATTAGAAACAATGTCATGGGAAGTTGAAGGCATTGTAAGGTATCAATAATGGCTTGTGATAGAAATAGAGAAGGCAATCTAATACTGGTTGTGGTTCAGGTGAATGCAAGAGTGGCACTTAACAATAATATAATCTCCCCCTTGCAATAAACAGTGCAACACTAAATATAAAATTCACATTATTTCATTATGTCTAGTGGTACATCTGCCTTTTAAGTTATCTGAAAAATATACAAAACAAAATTAAACTGAAGGTAAGATAGCAGCAGGGTGGTGTTCCTATCCATGATACTAAGTTGCATGATTGCATTCCATGTCTCTGTACATAAGGGAGCACATTAAGGACCCATTTCAATGTCCACTGCTTTTGCTGTAAACGTAAATATGATACAAGTGTTAAGAAGGGCACAGTTTTGTATAACAGTGTGGAAGCTGCTAAGACATTTGCTGATGAAACAGTTGTCACCTGCAGGAAAATATTTTATAACTAATTGCTTTCAGATTCATCCTAAATCAAAGCACACTCTCAAGTCATCTTCAGCTCCATTCATGTGGAGCGATACATCTCCACCCATAAGCAGACAAACTTATTTCTACACTATCTATATACAATCGTGGCATTAATAGAAATCAATAAACGTTAAAAGAGTATGTATAAATCATCTATGAAAATGTGTTTTGGGATATCAGAAAAGTGTAAAAAATAGGCCCAAAGCAAAATAGTTAACAAAGGTAAATACAGCAGTGTTTGCAAATGGCTTTCTTTCATTTTATTTCCATTCTAGTTCCACAGTGATGACGCGAACATTATTGTCAAAGCAGCAAGGCCCAGCTGAATGCTTTTTCTTTCTAAGCTTCACCCTCAGAGATATCTAAAATAATATCTGCAGATATGTGCCTGAAGCTCTGAAGCAGTCATCGAGAAAAAGCTCAGAATACCTATGGTATGTGTTTAACGGACGCCAAATTACAGATTATAGGACTGTGTGACCTTTTCTTCTCATTAACCCTCATTAAACTCATCAAATTCATTTTGTATATCAAAGGCAATTATGGCCATTGAATCTAACTTATTTTTGAAAAGCTATAAGGCAATTTACAAAGTACTCAAGTCCTTCATATGTGCAAGAAGGGCTTTTAGGAACTTAGCATTCTATTCCAGATGCCAGGTGAATTGTAAAATTGACCTATATACATAAACCCTCAGGCAAAGCACACACACACACACACACACACACACACACACACACACACACACACACACACACACACACACACACACACACAGATGGATATCAAAACATTGACACAATACTGCAGGCTGAACTGAATAAAGCTCAAGAAATCCACTAAGAAATGTATTATGTAAATGAGCATTCTTGCAGCATTAAAGTAAACAGCAGAAGTGCCAATAATTCGGATCAAGTATAAAGGCTAAAGGAAAAACATGCAGCATACTAAAAGGAACACTATGTAGGACGTAACAGTCCATTTTG
>NC_056728.1:367969354-368104354 GCF_019279795.1 Protopterus annectens | reverse complement strand
TGTACTGTACTGTTTTGAAGGAGTGACAAATGGCAGAGGGTTGCAGTGTTGTTTCTTGCTCTTTTGTATGGTTAGAGTAGGACAGTTGTAGTGAAAACGCACTGGCTATTTATTTAACAGTGTTTGGTAGATATTGCAAATGGTGCAGCAAGAAGTTTATATTTTGTATTTAAGCAGAAATGGGCACACAATTTTCAACCATAAATAAGTGAAAGAAATAACTGGTATGGCTTTCTTGGGGAGAGACCTACCTGTGGATGTGGCTCAAATAGACCTGTGGGTGTGGCTCAAATAGAGAGGTTCATGAATATGGTGTGGGTGGGGCTTAAGGGATGCCAGAGCACTACTTTTTCTAGAGCACCATTTCACCTAAGGACATCCCTGAATACCAGTTAACTATATTCACAATAAGTCCAACAGTGACTCAGCCTGTTCAAGGGGTTCTATTTTCTGAAGACATGACTTTTTATAGAAAAATATGTGTACTGTACTGTTTTGAAGGAGTGACAAATGACAAAGAGTTGCAGCGTTGTTTCTTGCTCTTTTTTATGGCTAGAGTAGGACTGTTGTTGCGAAAAAGCACTGGCTATTTATTTAACAGTGTTTGGTAGATATTGCAAACCTCTTGCTGTGAGGTGACAATGCTAACTGCTGCACCATCAGAGAACAATGTATGAATCTTTACAATTCAATTTTACTTGCTGATGTATCACACATATTTTTATTACTCATTAATTTGTATGGAATACATTGGATTCCAATAAAATCTGTAGTTAGAGCTGAATTTATTGATTTCTACTGCATTTTTACATGTCCTTAACATAAAGGTTATGCCATACAGCTGTATAATTGATACTACATTATGGCTGCTTATTGAGCAATGCTTGCAAATAATTGCTTGGAAAGTGAACTGCAACATAATACCATTATTTATCTGTTTCTGTTCTAATGATCTGAAATAGTACCCTTCCAATCATCTAACTCCTTTTTTAAGGAAGATAGTGGCGATATTGCTTGATGTAGAGTGGAAGTTTATTCCAGAGAAGTGGTAGTCATTGCATGAAGAATCTGTCTCTTCATCATGGTTTGCTTAGCTGTTGAAGCAGTTACAGATGTCTGGTCCTAGTGCTCATTGGGCTGTTTGATGGAGATATAAAAGGTCTTGGACTGATGGTTCCCTGATGGCTCAAAATACAACACAGAAACAATCCCTAAGGAGCTCTCTCAATCAGCAACCTGGGCTGATACCACAAGACAGTGCCTATCACCTTCAGCTCTTAAAAAGTGAAGAGCATAAAAAAAAAAAAAAAACCTACTGAAGAGCCAAATAACAGTTAGATCCATCCTCCCAGCTATTCCACTGGAAAAAAAAAAAAAAAACAATATATATATATATATATATATATATATATATATATATATATATTTAAGACGCTAAAGATAATCACAAGGCCTTCTTTAGTTATGTCAGGAACCTGGGTGGCAACTCCCAGATATGCTCTGAGTTAGTGCAAAATGACATAAAATACACTGAACCAACAGACATTACCAACATCCTGGCAGACAGGTTCAGTGCAAACTTCTCCCCCCCCCCCCAAAAGAGCAAATGTCTATCCCAACAGAGTGTAGCCTCCCTGACATCACAGATGCACAGGTGAGAGCTGCCCTCTCCAAAGCAAAAAACACAGCATCAATGGGACCGGACGGTGTCCTGGGCTGCGTCTTACACGAGCTCCAAGAAGAACTGAATCCTCGCATAAAGTCACTGTTCAATCTCAGCCTTACTACAGGATATGTACCCAAGGAATGGCATACAGCAACAGTGGTCCCACTCCACAAAGCTGGTGCCACAATGGACCCTGGAAACTATCGCCCTATAAGACTGACTAGCCTGGTCTGCAAAGCTCTTTTTTATGGCTAGAGTAGGACTGTTGTTGCGAAAAAGCACTGGCTATTTATTTAACAGTGTTTGGTAGATATTGCAAACCTCTTGCTGTGAGGCGACAATGCTAACTGCTGCATCATCAGAGAACAATGTATGAATCTTTACAATTCAATTTTACTTGCTGATGTATCACACATATTTTTATTACTCATTAATTTGTATTGAATACATTGGATTCCAATAAAATCTGTAGTTAGAGCTGAATTTATTGATTTCTACTGCATTTTTACATGTCCTTAACATAAAGGTTATGCCATACAGCTGTATAATTGATACTACATTATGGCTGCTTATTGAGCAATGCTTGCAAATAATTGCTTGGAAAGTGAACTGCAACATAATACCGTTATTTATCTGTTTCTGTTCTAATGATCTGAAATAGTACCCTTCCAATCATCTAACTCCTTTTTTAAGGAAGATAGTGGCGATATTGCTTGATGTAGAGTGGAAGTTTATTCCAGAGAAGTGGTAGTCATTGCATGAAGAATCTGTCTCTTCATCATGGTTTGCTTAGCTGTTGAAGCAGTTACAGATGTCTGGTCCTAGTGCTCATTGGGCTGTTTGATGGAGATATAAAAGGTCTTGGACTGATGGTTCCCTGATGGCTCAAAATACAACACAGAGACAATGCCTAAGGAGCTCTCTCAATCAGCAACCTGGGCTGATACCACAAGACAGTGCCTATCACCTTCAGCTCTTAAAAAGTGAAGAGCATAAAAAAAAAAAAAAAAAAAAAAAAACCTACTGAAGAGCCAAATAACAGTTAGATCCATCCTCCCAGCTCTTCCACTGAAAAAAAATAAATAAATAAATAATATATATATATATATATATATATATATATATATATATATATATATATAAGACGCTAAAGATAATCACAAGGCCTTCTTTAGTTATGTCAGGAACCTGGGTGGCAACTCCCAGATATGCTCTGAGTTAGCGCAAAATGACATAAAATACACTGAACCAACAGACATTACCAACATCCTGGCAGACAGGTTCAGTGCAAACTTCTCCCCCCCCCCCCAAAAGAGCAATTGTCTATCCCAACAGAGTGTAGCCTCCCTGACATCAAAGATGCACAGGTGAGAGCTGCCCTCTCCAAAGCAAAAAACACAGCATCAATGGGACCGGACGGTGTCCTGGGCTGCGTCTTACACGAGCTCCAAGAAGAACTGAATCCTCACATAAAGTCACTGTTCAATCTCAGCCTTACTACAGGATATGTACCCAAGGAATGGCATACAGCAACAGTGGTCCCACTCCACAAAGGTGGTGCCACAACGGACCCTGGAAACTATCGCCCTATAAGACTGACTAGCCTGGTCTGCAAAGCTCTTTTTTATGGCTAGAGTAGGACTGTTGTTGCGAAAAAGCACTGGCTATTTATTTAACAGTGTTTGGTAGATATTGCAAACCTCTTGCTGTGAGGTGACAATGCTAACTGCTGCACCATCAGAGAACAATGTATGAATCTTTACAATTCAATTTTACTTGCTGATGTATCACACATATTTTTATTACTCATTAATTTGTATTGAATACATTGGATTCCAATAAAATCTGTAGTTAGAGCTGAATTTATTGATTTCTACTGCATTTTTACATGTCCTTAACATAAAGGTTATGCCATACAGCTGTATAATTGATACTACATTATGGCTGCTTATTGAGCAATGCTTGCAAATAATTGCTTGGAAAGTGAACTGCAACATAATACCGTTATTTATCTGTTTCTGTTCTAATGATCTGAAATAGTACCCTTCCAATCATCTAACTCCTTTTTTAAGGAAGATAGTGGCGATATTGCTTGATGTAGAGTGGAAGTTTATTCCAGAGAAGTGGTAGTCATTGCATGACGAATCTGTCTCTTCATCATGGTTTGCTTAGCTGTTGAAGCAGTTACAGATGTCTGGTCCTAGTGCTCATTGGGCTGTTTGATGGAGATATAAAAGGTCTTGGACTGATGGTTCCCTGATGGCTCAAAATACAACACAGAGACAATCCCTAAGGAGCTCTCTCAATCAGCAACCTGGGCTGATACCACAAGACAGTGCCTATCACCTTCAGCTCTTAAAAAGTGAAGAGCATAAAAAAAAAAAAAAAAAAAAAAAAAAACCTACTGAAGAGCCAAATAACAGTTAGATCCATCCTCCCAGCTCTTCCACTGAAAAAAAAAAAATATATATATATATATATATATATATATATATATATATATATATCTAAGACGCTAAAGATAATCACAAGGCCTTCTTTAGTTATGTCAGGAACCTGGGTGGCAACTCCCAGATATGCTCTGAGTTAGTGCAAAATGACAAAAAATACACTGAACCAACAGACATTACCAACATCCTGGCAGACAGGTTCAGTGCAAACTCCCCCCCCCCCAAAAAGAGCTAATGTCTATCCCAACAGAGTGTAGCCTCCCTGACATCACAGATGCACAGGTGAGAGCTGCCCTCTCCAAAGAAAAAACACAGCATCAATGGGACCGGACGGTGTCCTGGGCTGCATCTTACACGAGCTCCAAGAAGAACTGAAATCCTCACATAAAGTCACTGTTCAATCTCAGCCTTACTACAGGATATGTACCCAAGGAATGGCATACAGCAACAGTGGTCCCACTCCACAAAGGTGGTGCCACAACTGACCCTGGAAACTATCGCCCTATAAGACTGACTAGCCTGGTCTGCAAAGCTATGGAGCATATCATCATGGAACTCATAAACAAAGATATTGGGAACCTCCAAACACTGGATCCTACCCAATTCGGCTTTGTTAAGGGCAGATCTTGCCTCTTGAACCTGGTAGACTTCTTTGAAACAGTCACCAAGGCCATAGATGAAGGGAAGGTAGTCCACACAGCCTACCTGGACCTCGCAAAAGCCTTCGACACAATACCCCACTCGGGCATCATAAATAAGCTCACCAGCTTAAATATCAACCCCTATGTCACAAGATGGGCTGCAAACTGGCTCAGGGATAGAACCCACATGGTCAGAATTGCAGGTGCCATGACAGACTCTAAACCAGTTACAAGTGGCGTCCCACAAGGCTCAGTCCTGGGACCTCTCTTGTTCGGTATATATTTTGCTGAGGTACAGGCTAACACGGGAGGACTATGGCTGACCAAGTTCGCAGATGACTGCAAACTGCATGCCATAATCGACTCACCGACTGACGCAAGCATCCTCCAAAAGGGTCTCACAGAGATGGATAACTGGTGCCAGAGCCATGGCCTAAAGCTAAATGCCAAAAAGTGCATAGTCATCCCCTTTGGGAAAAACAAAGTGCCCACAAATTACCACATAGGTGGTAATCCATTAAGTACGGAAGAAGTAATTAGGGATTTGGGGACCCAAGTAGATAGCAATCTCTCCTTTGACAATCACGTTTCCAAAGTGGTTAGAAAGACCTTCTATATAGCCCACCTTATCATGAAAGGGTTCACATCTAGATCAAGAGAGGTCATTGTGGCCCTCTACTCATCACTCATCAGGCCCATAATTGAATACAATGCCCCATTCGGGATGTACCTTACGCGACACCTGCAGCAACTGGAAAGACCCCAAAAGTACCTCACCAAGAGGATCAAGGGACTCAAAGAGATGCCCTATGCACTTAGGCTAAAGAAACTCCAGCTCTACTCAGTTGCTTACCGCCTACTCAGAGGCGATCTGTGCCTGACGTATACAGCCATGTCCAACCCAGAATTAAATGGCATGCTCCACCTCAGGAAATCTAAATCCCTTATAGCTACATGCTCCAGGGACTTAAACCTCAGCACAGAAATAAATAGGACATGCTGAAGGGACAGATTCATATCCCACAGGCTCCCCTCACTCTGGAACAAAATCCCAATCCATGTTAGGCAGAGCCCCTCAATGATCCTCTTCAAGAGAAATCTTGACGAGTGGATGGGAGATCGTAGATTTACCCCTGGGATCTCTTCTGTGTCCCTACTAGACAGAGGCACAGTAAACTAACCTTAAAAGGGATATATTCTGTGACCTACTATACAGAGGCAAAGTCAACTAATCTAAAATGGTGGCGAAAGCCAAACACACTCTGGCTAAGCTTATGAATGCCCTAGGGCAGATAGCCTAGTATCAACCTATGAACCTATGAACATATATATATATATATATATATATATATATATATATATATATATATATATATATATAGTTGTGCGTTAGGCCCGGCAAGCCAGTATGTAAAAATCTACTGCCAATCATTAGTGGACCGGACTTCTGCTGTGGCGACCCCTAACCGGGAAAAGCCGAAAGACACAAACAAACAAATATATATATATATATATATATATATATATATATATATATATATACTGTTCTTTCTACTGGTGATACATAACATGCCCTCTTCCCCCCATCCCAACCACTCAGGTCCTATTTCTGTTACCTGTCCTGGACTCTCATTCTGCACATTAAAAAAATAATAATTTCTTCTTTTAAACTGTTGCAATCTGCATGCTACAAATGCAGCAAGCAGTTCCTACAGTTCATACCTGGCATGCACAGAGCACTATGGTGCTCATGTATTAGTTAAAAAACAGTCTTCATTTAAACAATTGGAAACAGTTACTACAGTTCATACCTTGCCTGCATGGAACATTGTGGCAGTCATATTTTAGTTAAAAAAAAACAACAAACAAACAAAAAAAAAACTTCCTTGTATTAAACTACAGAAAACCACTTGCTACCAATGAAGCAAACAATGCTGCAATTTATACACTGCTTGCATGGAATGCTACAGCACTCATATATTACTTTAAAAAAATTATTTATTTTAAATTGTAGAAAACTGCTTGTTATAATGTGACAAACAATCACTACAGTTTATACCTTGCTTGCACGGAGTGCTATGGCACTCATGTTTTAGCTAAAATAAAATCTTCCATTAAAGTGTAGCAAACTGTTTGTTACAAGTAGAGCAAACAGTTGCTACACTTTAGAGCACACATGGACTGCTACAGCACTCAGGTTTGACCACAAATATAATACCAGCTTTTTGTTCTCTGAGGACACACTTACCATGCTTACTGTGTAGAGTCTGCCCCACAGCCAGTTTGTTAAACATCTAACCACATAATGATCAATTTGGAATGCATTTCGTTTGTTAATTATGTTAGCATATGGTACAGTGTCAAATGCCTTGGCAAAGTCAAGATATATTTTGTGGACAGCATGATCATATATGTTAACCTCTCAAAAAACCTTTCTGAATCCCAGCCTTACTATAAGCATATATGTATGTATCAGAAATACAATAGAATGAGCTTGATTTTATTCTTCTCTCTTTCTCTCTCTCTCTCTATATATATATATATATATATATATAGATATAGATATATATATGGATCTACTCATTTTAGCTGAGATGCCCATATGTTGTGCTCCAAAACATCAATCACAAAAGGTTGACAAACCTAACATCGACACATTACCACATGCTGAGAACGAACCTCAATGTATGCAACAAGTGGCACTGATTTTATGGGGGGGGGGGCAGGTTCCCCTGCATCTCACACCCCATACAGATTATATATACTAACTCCAATATCACACAATAACCTGGGAAAGGAAATATCCCCCACGGTGGGAATGTCAATCTCACACATGTCAACCACCTCTCTGTGTTTACCAAATGGTGTCAGTGTCAGTCTCCTGGGTATTGACATTCTGTCATTTTGAAAGAATGTCTGACACACACACACACACACAAACACACACACACACACACACACACACACACACACACACACACACACACACACACACACACACATATGGACACTTAAGTAAGTAACATCGTATCTATATCTTGAGACACAAAACATTTCAGTGCCATTCAAAAGTATTTAAAAATGCTGTCTCATTAAAGTTACTGTGGTAAGTTGCTATGAATAGGTGCTGAAAAGAAAGAAAATGAATACAGTACAGAATATGCTCATACTGTTGTTGCATGCAACATATGAATTGCGAGTAAAAGTAGTTAACTTGCTTCATCCGATTAAGTGTACCGAAAATACAGACAGGATACTGTCTGGTTTTAATTCTGTAAAATAAAATAAAATAAAAATAAAATTAATATCTTGTTTTTCGTAAATTGTACATATCATTAAAATACAATGCAATGAAGTCTATGTTTGCAATGTCCTTAGGCATACATTTGTACTGTGATTTCATGGGTGAACCATAAATCTTGAGTATAGATAACATCGCAATAGTCCAAATCAGTAACAGTTTGCTGCTTAAACCTGAAAATAAAAATATGGATCCAAACTTCAGAGATTCTGAGTCACCTCTAACAAAGTTATAATCATAAGCAGAAGAAAATGCCATGAAGGAATGTTACTGTCTTTATATTATATTTTTGTAGGTCGTTACCATCCGTTTTTAATACAAAATGTTGCATCCAAGTGTATTTTCCTTTTTTACAGATGACTAGCAAAACTGAAGTCTGAGATACACAAATATTGATAAAATAAGGGCTTTAGTGAAATTTGACAATATAGATTAGATCACTCATTCAGCAGAACTATTTAATATTCTGTACTGCCAGTTTGATTTCTCTGTGATATATTAACATTAGCTTTGTCAATATTCATGTGACCACATATAACTAATTACTTTCTTATTTTGTCAGTGTCTCGGTACATCTGCATTTCTTTTTTGTAAGTGCTGTGAGGGGTTCTCTGGGATTCAAAGTCAAATGGCTCAGAGGAAAGGGAAAACTATTTTTTTTTATTTTTTGGCAGAAGACCGATACACAGAGAGCAAGAAAGAGAGGAGAGGTGAAACGCAGAAAGGGAGAAGAAGTAGGGCAAAGGTAGGCAGAAAAGGAACACAAACTCATATTTAACCAGGCAACTAGGGCTTGAATTACATACACTAAAATGGGGAGACATGGGATCTGGGCATTCCTAGACTTGGATAAAGCATATGGCAAGGTCCCAAGAAAGCTGATTTGGGCAGTCCTGCAGTGATTTGGAGTCCCAGAAACATTAGTAGAATTAGAGCAGGCTACGTACAAGGAGTCAATGTCTCAAGTAGGAGCAGTGTTCAGTCTCACAGACGCACTACACTAGCAAACAGGTCTGAGGTGTCAGATCAACAAAGTCGCTGTATGCAAATGATGTGGCATTACAGGTAGACTGAGCAAGAACTTCAGCAAGGGATAATGGAATGGAATGCAAAACTAAAAGCACATGGGATGAAACTGAGTACAGATAAGACAGTGGTAGTGACAAAAGTGGGAGAAATCAGAAGAAGCTGAAAATTATGATAGAAGAGAAAATAGTGGAAGAAGTTAACAATTTATCTAGGAGGGGTGGTTGAGGAGAAGGAAACTCTGAATGAGAAGGTCAAAGCTAGAATCAGGGGGGGCTGCAGCCAACTGGTACAGAGTATCAGAAGTAGCAGATGACAGAAGAATGCCAAAGAAGCTGAAAAGTAAGGTGTACTAAAAAAGTGGAGCAACCAGTTCTACCATATGGAGCAGAAAACTGGGCAGTAAAGGCAGCGCAATTTTGGAAGCTAAAGGTGATGGAGATGAAGTGCCTGAGATGGGTGGTAGGATGCACACTGTGGGACAGATGAAGAAATAAGGACATAAAATCAGAAGCAAAGTGGCTCCAACTGCAGAGAAGGTCAAAGAAAGCAGATTATGGTGGTTTGGGCCCATGAGCAGGAAAGCAGAAGATGATATAGTGAAGAAAAATTGGGATAAACAAGAATGGAAAAAGGAAGGAAGGAGGAAACACAGACATCCAGCAAAGAGATGAATGGATTGTATGAGTGAATACCCTCATAAGTCAGGCAATACTGTCAAAAAGGTAGAACAGTGGCACTGACTCGAGAAATGGTGACAGCTGATGTGACAATTCAACCCCTTGTAGACAAATTTGGGAAAAGGGGGGTTTGGTAATGATGATGATGGTTATTGTAGTACTGTGCATGTGTCAGCATGTCTACCAAGTAATAATTTCTCTGGTCGTGTCCATTAGTTGATTTTGTTTTACTGTACTACATCTACATACTAAAATGGTGATACTCAAATCAAATGTATGGCAACCCTGTACCTGGTGCACTCAACTTCCTTCATTTGAGTAATAATTTGAGGGATTAGTGCTTTTATATACAATAATTTTCCTTGCATTAATTCATTTTATATCTTGATTGCTAACTGATGCTTGCTGATGGCAAGCAAAGTTACACTCAGATTGCGAATTCTTTACACATGCATAATTATTTTTTGAGTTTTTTGCCATAGAATAAGTGCCATTTCTCTGCAGTTATCCCTGACAAGTGAAAGTGCTCTATGCCAATAGTTGCACAAGAATGAACATAAAATTTGCATTTTTAATTGTTGCCCACATATGTGATGTGCTTGTGTTTTAACTGACATCATTGCTATTTTATGAGAGGGAAAATAGTGAGGAAAGAGCTAAACAGAGTGCACATAAAGGGATAGAGTGCACATAAAGGGATAGAGTGCACATAAAGGGATGTGCTTCCAAGCCTACTCCTGGAGGGTTTACACTTTATCAGTATACAGACATGCCACTGAAGCAGCATGGATTTTTTTTCTGAGCTGTTTTGTTATGCTGTTACCTTGCTACCTAAATTTTGTCATGTGTTAACGCATGTACTATTTATTCTACAGCATGCACACAGTAGTGTATTATTATTATTATTAAAGTGACCGCTCCGTGATACACATAGCTAATATTATCATGGTTATCACTCACAGTCAACATATAAAACTATTTCATCATTATTAACATATAAATATCATGTAACAGTGCACATCCAGCACATTGTAAAAGGAATATAGTGAAGGGACAATATGTTCGAGGTAGCAGAATGACTAGTTTAGATAGTGACTTTATTAAAGAATGTAATTTTCTTGAAAATATGTTCATAGACAGGGGATATCCTAGGGAATTTGTTAAAGTTATTAGAACTGAGGTAGAAAAGGGAAGAGATAATAAATTTAAACCTATTAAAGGGGTTGCCAATACTCTTGGTACAATATTCAAACATAATGAGTATAAGGAGATGGAAAATACAGGTGAATTTCAACAAGCTTTAGTTTTGGAATTTAATGCAACCAATAATAATATAAGAGGGATTTTTCAAAAAAGAGTGGGAAAAATTTACCTCACTCACTGACTTGGAAAATGTACCCAAAACAATACCTAAGGTAGTTTACAAGAATTCAAGAAGTATAAGGAATATATTAGAAAATAAGAATATTAATAATTCCAACTCTTGTAGGAATGGTGTAAGGAAATTAGGTACCTTCCAATGTGGAAAATGTAATCAGTGTGAATTTATTATTAATAAGGGGATATATTTTTGGAAAGTAGGAAGAGGTGGATAAGAAGCAAAGGATATTATAACTGTGACACGAAGGGGTTAGTGTACCTTGCCTTATGTGGACAATGTGAAGCTTTTTATGTGGGGAAAATGGAGAGAACACTAAAAAGAAGAATATATGAACACATCTATGATATATCTAAAGGTAAAGAAACAAATGCATTATTTAAACATTCTAAGGTATGTGTAGGTTATAAATTCTTCTTTTTAGTTTTGGAGCAGATTAAGAATGATATTAGAGGTGGCCCATGGGAGGAAAGAATTGAATGTAAAGAATTATGGTGGCAAGTAACCCTGGAAGCGGGTACATTTCCAGGGCTAAATGACTATCTTTCTATATTGCCACTATTAAAGATAAGGGCTACAAAAATGTAAAGAGAAAAAATATTAGTGCAATATTTTTTTAAGACAATAGATGGAGCGGTTTCCCCACATTTTGTATCAGTAAAGAAAGGAATCACTTAAACATTGCACTTGCAAGCACTTTACTTCTTAAAAGATTGGATCTTATATTATATATTTTATTAATGTTTAGGATTGATGTTTTTAAATTATTTATGCAATAAAATTTAATTATTAGTATGATTTTAATAATAATTTTAAAATTAGTAATTAATTTTGTTGAATCCACAAGAATAGAATGTATTTGTAGTGATTAATATTCATGAGCCCATTTAGAAAATGATTTGTGTATTTAAAATGAAATTAAGAGATTTCATTGGCTTACTATTTTAAACAGTTGTATAAATATAATTAAGATAATTAATCAATTCATCTGATGAAGTCTGATTTGTGTGGACGAAAACACATAGTTGTATTGAAGGCGTTCATGTGCTTTTTATTTGCGTGTTGAATAAAGCGAAGATTTTATCCAGTTCGTGCCTGCAGTCTCAGTAATCACAGCATTTCTTTTGTAGTTATATAAATATCATGTGTCGAAAGTGTAAAAAAAAGATCACATGTATTATGATATGCCATCCTTTATGCATATTCAAACACTGCACCTATTGCATTCCCATTTAGTAAGTACTTTGTTAAATCTTGTAGTCATTCAGACCGCTATAGATAAGATGATTTTGCACACGGTGCACTTGCTTTAGCACCAAATTCCAAAACATGCTAGAAGGCAGCCACAGGTAAGCTTAAATATATATATATATATATATATATATATATATATATATATATATATATGGGATCTGTATGGCTCACTGAATGGCAACATAACAAAAACAGATTCGGCCGGGCATACTTGCTCAAAAGTGCTTTTCATCGAAAGGCACTTTCTCGTAAGTATGCCTGTTGCGGAGATCGCACTACAGTGGGGATAAGGGAAAATTCCCTTTTCCTATTGTAGTGCGACCTCAGAGTTAGAATATTTAAGTAGGGGGGTGTGGGGTGCAGGGGGCCTTACCCCCTTGCAAAAACGTAAAAGTAATTATTTATTTATTTTTTTTAAACACACTTTAACGAAAGTGCTTTTTCGGTGAAAGTGCTTTCGTTAAAAGTGTGTTCGGTGATTGTGGATTCGGACTACTGAACTTTCATTTAATAGTCCTAGATCCATACATTTGGGATCTGTATGGATCACCGAACGGCAACATAACCAAAACAGATTCGGCCAGGCATATTGCACGAAAGTGCTTTTCACTGAAAGGAACTTTCGCGTAAGTATGCCTGTTGCGGAGATCGCAATACAGTGGGGATAAGGGAAAATTCCCTTTTCTCTACTGTAGTGCGACCTCGGAGTGGGAATATAGATATAATATATAAGAGGTTTACCTTCATAATGTTGATAGGCACATCGTCAAAACAACTTCCACGAACTCCAAACTGTGACTTTTCAAAACCATGAACATCGATATTCCAAATCGCAAAATCTCGCCCCATTTTTAATCCATGGTAGCACTTGTTTCAGTTGTGGAGCAGTCAGAAATGTCAATGTTCTCTGTTTTGTTCAGCTTTCTGACATGTTGGCAGTACAGAACTCATGGAAATGGTTTGACTATGCGCACATTTGAGGATAGGCTTTCAACATTATGAAGGTAAATCATATATATAATATATAATATGTGTACATGTATATATATATATATATATATATATATATATATATATATATATATATATATATACACACACACACACACACACACACACACACACACACACACACACACACACACACACACACACACACACACACACATACACACACACACACACACACACACACACACACAATGATGTTGCTGCCACTGCGAGACATCAACCTAAAAGATATAGGACGTTTCTATCATGTTTGACTACCATGGGCTACATAAAATTGCAATACTAGAGTGCTACAAGGTGGACAGAGATACTATATAGGAAATTGTGGATAACCTTTCATCTGACTTGAGGCTCCATTGGGATTATTGAGAATCCATCCACGTGGAAGCTAAAGTTTGTGCAGTTTTATATATACTAGCTGTATGGACTTCTCAGTGGCACACTGTAGACACAGCAGGAATTTCACAAGCTGCTGTGACAGGAATACTTCATCACTTCCTCAATACAATGCTGCAACATCTCGGGAGCATATTTGGTGTCCATGTACTACAGATGAAATAACTATCACTGTGCAACATTATATGCCACAGCCCATTCCCATGGGACACTGGGGGTTATGAATTGTACCCACATTAAAATAAAAGACCTACCTAGTGAAATGGGAAGGAGGCATGTGAGTAGAAATGAGTATCACTCCATCAGGTCTCATGTGTTCTGTAATGCACAGGGTATCATTATTAATGTGTATGCAGGCCACCCTGACAGATTCCATGATTTCCACATATGGCACATCTGTGACCCTTACCTAAAGTTTTACAAGGGGTGAATACTCACAAAGACATCTAATTGGGGATACAGGATGAGCACTAGAACATTGGCTTGTGACTCCTGTGAGAACTGACTGAGCAAGATTACAAAACTTTACATCCACAAACTAGAAATATAATAGAACACATATCTGTGCTGATGAAATCATGGTTTTGCTCTCTGGATATATCTGGGGGTGACCTGCAATATGACTCTGCCATATCTGCCAAAATGCTGACTGTTTGCACCATCTTATATATAATTATACCTAGAAAATAGTTGTGGCAGTGTGCCCGAGGACAGGGACCACAGTTCCCAGCACCACAGATATTGCTAGCTGACACAGCTGAGGGGTCAGATGAGGAAATTGTAGCTGGGAAAGAGCATGGCAGATGGAGGCTTGTACAATATGCCATGGCACTGGCTAAGAGACAAAGAATTGCATATATACTCTCTACTTAGTTAAACTAAGAGCTAAGGAGATACAAACAGTAACACTGATATAGACAAACAAACTGGTTTGTGCTTACCCATGCAATGGCTGGCTACTGTGAGCTTCAGACACAGGCAACCTCAGGTAGAAAGATAATAGCAGCAGTAACAACAATGAGTGATGAACCTGTAATTAACAGATAGTACAGTACATAAACAGAATTATGCATTAAGTAAAAAGCAATGACTATCTATGCAAGAATTTCATAACAATGACTAATATATGCAGCGAATACAAACACCAACTATGATGCATTCAAATGCAGTGCAAGTACACTTTTATTCACATTTTGTAGCCATCTTGTGTATCATGCAAAAGTAGACCAATCAAGCAACCCGACAGGGGGTAGGGAAATGTCAGTATTATCTGCACACATACATTATCAAGTTATCTATAAAACATTATGAGCACAGAAGGAAAGTAAATAGAGTTAAGACACAGATGACAAATTGCAATCCTAAAGTACAAAGTAAATGTATTTGCATTGCTTGCTCACTATGTGCCTCAAACATAAGCAGCCCAAGTCAGACACCCCAGCAGGGGTGAGGACCAGCTCAACATCATCTGTACAAGAGACTGAGCAAGCAGTACTATAAAAATACTACTACTACTACTATTGTGAAGGCTGTCAGCCTAGCCAGATAGAATTGTGCAGCTAATTCTATCATTTGTAAATATGAATGTAAACTACAGGCTTGTTGTCTTAAATGTAAAGAAATACTGTTACATGTGGAACTGGAAATAAATGTGACAACAGTGCACTCTACTGACCAAAGTAAAGCTTGTGGTGACCCCTTGAAGTAGACAGTGGTGCCAAAAAGTCTAGATGAAGAAATTATTTCTATAGTTTTAACCAGGAGTTAAATTGCTAGATTTAAACATGCAAATGTATTTTATTGCTGTGTTCCTGACCAACTGCAAGATAAAAAAGGGAGATGTTAAAAATGTAAATGCAGTTAATGTGTAGCCTGAGAACTCCAGGAAAGTGTAAAAAAGATGATGTAATGTTTATCAGAACTGCAATAGCAATTTAAACAGAGAGAATCAGAAGGCATTAAGTATTTTTGTCTTGATCATCCAACTCACAGCACTGCCTCTTGCTCACATGTAAGTTATCTTAGACTTGTTTTTTTTAGAGATAGCTAGAACTAGAAAGTTTAGACTAAGTGTTTTTCTGTTATGTCAGAACTGTACTACTGAATTATTTTAAGTATTTCTGTGTGATCTCTGAACTCTTGACTAGCACTGACTATGTAGTAGAATGTATTGTCTTGTGATTTTAATTATTTATTATTAAATATTTTAAAACCTTTTAACTGTGGCTGGTTTGTGTAGAGATAAGGTAAGATCTAGAGACTTAGTCATACTACCAATTGGATAATAATATTGCACAGTAATAATTGGACACCCTTTTAAGGGCCTTTGAGTAGCTGATAATTATTAGCTGGGTGGTGGCAGGGTACTACCGTATAGTCTGGGTAAAAGGGACACAGCTGTAGAACTTGTGCTAGCCTTCCCCAGAAGTGTCTGTGTGGTTGTATAAGCTCTTATCCCAAAGTGTGAGTGTGTCAGCCACTTGGGCAGGGACATGAAGCACTGGTTGGACAGAGAGGGTGCTGGAGATTTTAGCTTGCCCAGCTAGGCTGAGATCTGGCCCCTATAGCTGTGCCAGTGGGGAGTCTTACTGGGGACCTGGAGAGCAAGGGAGCGACCAGCCCCGGACTGACTGTGATCTCTGTTGCTCTTAAGGGAAATTGCACTTTACTGTGTGTATTTGTTATTCTTTCCTCATATATGAGATGCCCTCTCTGGTGTTAGTGGTGAGGATTGAGGCTCCTTGATTGACTGACTGTGATCTCTGTGTGCTCTTAAGGGAAATTGCACTTTATTGTGTATATTTGTTATCCTTTCCTCTTATATGAGATGCCCTCTCTGGTGTTAGTGGTGAGGATTGAGGATCCTTGATTGCTGGGCCAGGGCATGGGTATTACATTTGTGGTGGCAGTGGTTGGGATAATCTCACATTTGTGGTTGGCAGTGGTGGGATATCTACATCACATATTAATTAGTTGGCAAATACTAATTGGAGTGTAGTCGTGTGGGTAGAGTGAATCCTGTAGCTTGTGTACAGTGAACTTTGAAGGTGTTTTGTACTCTAAAACAGCCACGCAGTGAATACTCTGAGTTCAGATCATAATTGTTTTATTTGTTTTGTTAGCTTAGTTAGTCAGGGTGAGCAGGCAGCATATCAGCAGAGGAATATGGAAAGCTGACAAGGAGTCAGCTGACGGAGATGTGCCAGGTTGGTGCATGGAAACCTGACTAAGGCAGACCTGATTGCAGCCTTGGTTACAGCTACATCAGAAAACAGCAACCAGGAGGACAATCAGACTGGCAGTGGAGATATAATTCCCTCAGAGAATGGACAGCTCAACCTTTCTGCAGTGGACTTAAAAATCTAGCTAGAGCTAAAGAAGCTTGAGTTGGAGGCCAGGCATGTGGAATTAGAAGAAAATGAGAGACTGAGATGTTTGCAGGCTGAGGAGAATGAGAAACTGTTACGTCTGCAAGATGAGGAACAAGAGAGGCAGAGACAGCATGAGAAGGAGATGCTGACTCTTTGCTAGAGTCATGGAGGTAATGGAGAAGGGGGTAACTGGACCCCAGAAGCATAAAAGGTCAGTAAATTTCTTCCGCAGTTTAAAGAGGGGGATAATTTTGATAGTTTCATTCAAATGTTTGAGAGGGTATGTCAACAGTATGAAGTTGACCAAGGGCTCTGGGTACAGTTCCTGGCCCCCTTACACCATAGTAAAGCTGTAACTGTTCTGTCCAAAATGTCTGATGTTGCATGTTCTGATTATACTGCTGTAAAGAAATGTCTTTTAGAACTTTTTAAGCTAACACACCTAAAATATATAGGAAAAGGTTTTGTGAGCATGGACACAAGGCAGATGAAAGTGTGTATGAATATGTTGCTGAATTGAGCACTTATTTCCATAGGTGGGTGAGTGGATGTCAGGTCACCACGTTTGGAGGGCTGGCAGACCTTTTGGTGAGGGAACAAGCCCTTAGCACTTTGCCTAAGGACATGAGGATCTAGTTAGCTGATAGACACTGTGCTACTTCAGATGAGTTGGGGAAGAAGGGGGACCTATACCTGGCAATCAGGGCAACCCTGCATAGGAAGGAGACCCCCAGTACTGCTCATGGGTCTAAAGGAACCCATGGTGGGCAGCACAGACTGCCACAACAGAATCTGCCAGTAGCAGGGGAAGCCACTAGTTCAGGTACATGTCCAGGAACAAGGATTAAATGTTTTGAATGCAACCAGTGGAGCCATGTGGCATACAGGTGTCCATGGAGGCAAGGCGGGGAACAAAAGGTGAGGGAGCCAGTAAGTGGGAAAGAAAAATGCTAATAGTAGGTTGTCTTGAGACAACAGGGGTACTAATCTACCATCCTGCAGATGTTCTGAGAGGGAAGGATTTGAATGAGGCAGTACCATGTGCTTATGCAGTTACACATGGTGAGGCTAGGAGACAAGCTTATGGGTCTGGTAGCCTGGGGGAGACCCAGACAGACTGCATACTTGCAGCCAGAACTGGTGAGATGGTTACATTAGGGAGGGAGCTACTCTGTAGCAGTGAGACTGAATGTGAGCCACAGCTGCTTGTGGGTACTGATGTTCCCTTGGACAGAGTGATAGTAAAGGTAGAGGTGAGTAGTAGTACCCAGGCTGACAGTGAGGCACCATTGTCAGAGGATGCCAGACTTCCTTTGGAAGGGGAGCTAAGAAGGGTTACAAGGAGAGAGCTGAGACAGGCTCAGCTCTTACAGCCTATATTGCAAGGCCTGAGGTAGGTAGCTAAGGAGGCACATGATTCTCAAGGAAAGGGGGAATCTGTATACTGGGACAAAGGGTTACTATACAGAGAGTGGACCACTGAGGGAGGGCTGGAAGGTGAGAGAGTACAGCAGTTGGTAGTGCCTAGAGCCTCTAGCCATAACTCATGATATTCCCTTTGCAGGTCATCTGGGCATAAAACATACAAAGAGGCATATTATGCAGAAATTCTATTGGCCTGAAATTTCCAAAGATGTAACAGGGTACTGCAGGACCTGTGAGCAGTGCCAAAAGGTAGGCAAGGCAGGAGACAAGGTGAGAGCTCCTTCGATGCCTTTGCCTGTGATGAGGAGCCATTTCAGAGGGTAACTATGGATATTGTGGGTCCTTTGAGTACCTCAAGTTCCACAGGGAAAAAGTATATCCTAGTGGTAGTGGATTATGCTACATGATACCCTGAGGCAGTGGCTTTGTCCTCAATTGAGGTAGAGAAAGTGGCAAATGCTTTGTTAGAGATTTTCAGCAGGGTAGGTTTCCCAAAAGAAATACTGACTGACAGAGGTGCTGATTTCATATCAGACCTGCTGGCTTGTCTGTGGAAGTCCTGTGGGGTGAAGCACATGAAGACCACCTGCTACCATCTCCAGACTAATGGTCTTGTTAAGAGGTTAAACTCTACAATCAAGTCCATACTATGGGCATTTGCAGATCAGTTTAAGAGGGAATGGGACAAATATTTGCCCCATCTGTTATTTGCTTACAGAGAGGTTCCCCAGGAATCCACAGGTTTTTCACCCTTTGAGTTGCTGTA
This sequence comes from Protopterus annectens, assembly GCF_019279795.1. Classification (NCBI taxonomy): domain Eukaryota; kingdom Metazoa; phylum Chordata; order Ceratodontiformes; family Protopteridae; genus Protopterus; species Protopterus annectens. The sequence continues at coordinate 368,084,989 of NC_056728.1, read as the reverse complement.
TGGGAATAGGGTGAGGGGACCTCTAGATTTAATTCGAGATTAGTGGGAAAGTGAGTACAAGTCTCACAAGGAGTCTGTTGTGGCATATGTCCTAAACCTCAAGATAAGGCTCAGGGAACTCATGGGCTTGGCCCAGGAGAACCTGGCAGAAGCCCAACAACAGAAAAAGGTGTGGTATGACAGGAGTGCTCGAACTAGAGAGTATGCTGTGGGGAAACAGGTAATGGTTCTCATTTCTGTCAGACACAACAAGCTGCAAGTAGCTTGGCAGGGTCCCTACAAGGTGGTAAGAAAGGTAAGTGATGTTAACTACATGGTGGAACTGCTAGGCAGATGGCAGGGTCACAAATTGTACCATGTTAACATGATGAAACCTTACCATGATAGGGAGGCCCTTGTGCTGAACATTTGCAGTGGATTGCAAGAGGAGTCTGAGGGAGATCCGAGGACTGATCTCCTCAGTGAGGCTTGGGCTGACACCTCAGTGAAAGGGGTAGCAATGTCCCAGCAGCTATCTCCTACCAAAGTTTGAGAAATCCAAGCAGTGTTCAGGAATTTGGGGGCATGCTCACTGGGAAACCAGGGTGCACCCACCTGGTGAAGCACCAGATGGATACAGGACCACAAAGGCCTATTAGGCAGGCCCCTTATAGGGTGCCTGAGAGAGTCAAACAGACTCTGATGGAGGAGGTACAGGAGATGTTGGAACTAGGGGGTGATTCAAGAGTCCAACAGTCCCTGGGCCTCCCCAGTGGTGCTGGTGCCAAAGAAGGATGGCAGCACCAGGTTCTATGTGGACTACAGGAAATTAAATAGTCACACCGAGACCGATGCTTACCCCAGGCCTAGGACAGATGATGCCTTAGAGCAGCTGGGTGGGGCTAAGTATCTTGTAACCATTAATCTTATCAAGGGTTACTGGCAGGTGCCCTTGTCTCCCAGTGCTAGATAGAAGTCAGCCTTTGTGACTCCTTTTGGCTTGTATGAGTTGGGATGAAAAATGCCCCAGCGACTTTCCAGAGGCTGGTGGATCGTATCCTAGCAGGAGCAGGAGGGTTTGATCTTGCTTACCTAGATGATATTGCCATCTATAGCTGTTCCTGGCCAAAGCACCTTCAGCATGTCAGGGAGATGCTGGGCAGACTACAGAGGGCAGGGTTGACCATTTAGCCAAGCAAATGTCAGGTGGGTATGACAGAGTTCTACTACTTAGGACATAGAGTGGGGAGTGGTAAGATAAGGCCAGAACCTGCCAAAGTGGAAGCCATTCAGGCATGGCCTGCACCTGTTACTAAAAAGCAGGTGAGAGCATTTTTAGGGACAGCAGGGTACTACAGAAAGTTCATCCCAAGTTATAGTGCCATAGCTGCTCCCCTTACAGAAGGAATAACAGGTCAGATAAGGTAGATAAGGTAGTGTGGACCCCATCATGTGAGCAGGCATTCCAGAAGCTTAAAGAAGCTTTGGGAGAACCCCCTGTGTTAGTCAATCTAGATTACAGCAAAGAATTTGTTGCGCAGGTGGATGCTTAAAACCATGGGGTGATGGCTGTCCTTAGCCAGATTTCTTCACAGGGAGAAAAGCACCCAGTGGTTTATTTCAGTCATAGGCTTCAACCCAGGGAGGAATGCTACGCAGCTGTAGAAAAGGAATGTCTAGCCATAGTGTGGGCACTGCAGAAACTCCAGCCTTATCTGTTTGGAAGGAAATTCACTGTTATGACAGATCATAACCCCCTAACATGGTTAAGCAGAGTCAGCCAGCAAAATGCCAAGTTGCTAAGATTGGAGCCTAGGGTTGCAAGCATATGATATGTCAGTGCAGCACTGCAGTGGGAGTAGCAATGCCAATGCAGATGGGCTCTCAAGACAGGGAATGGGGTAGGTATACTCAGATAGACCTAACCCTCTCAAACGGCATTTCTCAAAGGTCACTTGAAAAACTAGCTTGAGTTCTCCAGGGGGGGATGTGAAGGCTGCCAGCCTAGCCAGATAGAATTGTGCAGATAATTCTATCATTTGTAAATATGAATGTAAACTACAGGCTTGTTGTCTTAAATGTAAAGAAATACTGTTACATGCAGAACTGGAAATAAATGTGACAACAGTGCACTCTATTGACCAAAGTAAAGCATGTGGTGACCCTTTGAAGTAGACAGTGTTGCCGAAAAGTCTAGTTGAAGAAATTATTTCTATTATTTTAACCAAGAGTTAAATTGCTAGATTTAAACATGCAAATGTATTTTTATTGCTCTGTTCCTGACCAGCTTCAAGATAACAAAACGGAGATGTTTGTTCTGGTCTTTGGTGCAGGCTGGAGAAGTTGTTTGACCGCAACTGAGCTACAAAATATAAGTATCTTTTGATTATTTTAACAGATTACTGTTTTTATAATTTAATATATATAAAGCACTTTGTCTATTCAGAATCTTCAGAAATCTTTATCTGTTTAAAAACTTTCATAGCTTGTTGTCTTAGGCTATTGTATAAACTGAAACATTTACTCTGTGTAATTATCTCTTGGCTAGTGGGGCTGGTTCTTTTGTGTTCTTGTAAAAAAAAAAAAAAAAAAAAAAGTTGTTGTTCTGGTCTTTGGTGCAGGCTGGAGAAGTTGTTTGACCGCAACTGAGCTACAAAATATAAGTATCTTTTGATTATTTTAACAGATTACTGTTTTTATAATTTAATATATATAAAGCACTTTGTCTATTCAGAATCTTCAGAAATCTTTATCTGTTTAAAAACTTTCATAGCTTGTTGTCTTAGGCTATTGTATAAACTGAAACATTTACTCTGTGTAATTATCTCTTGGCTAGTGGGGGCTGGTTCTTTTGTGTTCTTGTAAAAAAAAAAAAAAAAAAAAAGTTGTTGTTCTGGTCTTTGGTGCAGGCTGGAGAAGTTGTTTGACCGCAACTGAGCTACAAAATATAAGTATCTTTTGATTATTTTAACAGATTACTGTTTTTATAATTTAATATATATAAAGCACTTTGTCTATTCAGAATCTTCAGAAATCTTTATCTGTTTAAAAACTTTCATAGCTTGTTGTCTTAGGCTATTGTATAAACTGAAACATTTACTCTGTGTAATTATCTCTTGGCTAGTGGGGCTGGTTCTTTTGTGTTCTTGTAAAAAAAAAAAAAAAAAAAAAAAGTTGTTGTTCTGGTCTTTGGTGCAGGCTGGAGAAGTTGTTTGACCCAACTGAGCTACAAAATATAAGTATCTTTTGATTATTTTAACAGATTACTGTTTTATAATTTAATATATATAAAGCACTTTGTCTATTCAGAATCTTCAGAAATCTTTATCTGTTTTCAAAACTTTCATAGCTTGTTGTCTTAGGCTATTGTATAAACTGAAACATTTACTCTGTGTAATTATCTCTTGGCTAGTGGGGGCTGGTTCTTTTGTGTTCTTGTAAAAAAAAAAAAAAAAAAAAAGTTGTTGTTCTGGTCTTTGGTGCAGGCTGGAGAAGTTGTTTGACCGCAACTGAGCTACAAAATATAAGTATCTTTTGATTATTTTAACAGATTACTGTTTTTATAATTTAATATATATAAAGCACTTTGTCTATTCAGAATCTTCAGAAATCTTTATCTGTTTAAAAACTTTCATAGCTTGTTGTCTTAGGCTATTTTGTCCCACCCTCCCTCCCTGTTGGTGTCTTGCTCTTATACTTGGTGGCTTTGCAGTTGCCCGCCCCTACTGTGACACACCTCCCAGTCTAGTGTCATTAGCTCATTCTTCTTAATACAGAGAGAACATTTGATAAGGCCTTCTGTTCCTCCTTTTACCTTTTCAAAAGTAAAACAAAACTTTTTTTCTTTTTCGCCTGAACCTTCTTGTGTTCTGACTGTCCTTCTCAAACATATTGGAAATATACAGTATATTTCAGAGCATTTGTTATAACTGTATTTGCTATAACTGATTTAAGTATTTTTTTCTGGCTTTTTGAATATTTACTGCTTAGCGACTGCATCTTAGCCTGTTTATACAGCTCTGCATTCTATTTAAACTGTTTTTGTGTTGATTAACTGTTTTGCACTCTTAAAAAGTTATTTGTTGCTTAATTTTACCTGTAGGCTAACACACTCAAGTGTGCTAGCCACTTAAAAGCATTTATAGCATTTACTATCTGTTTTTTTTTCCTTGTCTCTGTAAAAATCTCTTGTTTTCCCACCTTACTGAACTAGAGTAGTCCAGTTTCAGAGTTGCTGATCCCTGGGCTTTGTTTTTAGTTCCTGTTACTGATCCATTGCCTTATTAGGAAGGAGGGAAGTTGCTTTGCTTACCAGTGGGAGTGGGAAGCACTGAGCAGCCTTTTTGTCCGAATTGGTGAAGTTTCAGCCAGAAACTAGTAGTCTATTGGTCGTTTTGGGCCAATTCCTAGCTCCTTTCAGCCCCCTGCTATAAAACACGCTAAACACGTGTTTTCCAGCTTGTACCAACTCTGCAAAGATCCTCGTGGTGGCCTGCAGAGTGATCCAAGCAGCAGAGAGCTAAAAGAGTGACTTTCTACCAGATATAAGTATTTTTTGTGGCTTTCCCACTGTTATCAAGCTAGCGACTGCATTTCGCCTGTTTTACTGCTACTTTAAGTGATTTCTGCATTTTACACTGTTTATTGCACTTTAAGTTACTAATTGTTGCAAATTGTTTCTGTAGGCTACACACTAAAGTGCGCTAGCCGATTTACAGCATTTATAGCATTTACTGTCTGTTTTTTCCTTATCTCTGTAATAAAACAAAAAATCTCTTGTTTTCCCACTTTACTGAACTAGAGTAGTCCAGTTTCAGAGTTGCTGATCCCTGGGCTTTGTTTTTAGTTCCTGTTACTGATCCATTGCCTTATTAGGAAGGAGGGAAGTTTCTTTGCTTACCAGTGGGAGTGGGAAGCACTGAGCGGCCTTTTTGTCCAATTTGGTGAAGTTTCAGCCAGAAACTAGTAGTCCATTGGTCGTTTTGGGCCAATTCCTAGCTCCCTTCAGCCCCCTGCTATAAAACACGCTAAACTGTACTGCTGATCTAACCAGCATATCCTATAACTGAAAAGTTCATCTCTACTTGATTCCGAAGTAGACTATTCTCTATCTGTAAAGCCTAGCACTTACTCCTACAGTACTTGCACCTTGATAAAGCACTCTTATTATAGATAGTACCCCACCAGCCTAAAACCCACTTCCCCGGAGTCCTTTGAAAGTTCTTTAACTACTTCTAGTATGTCGAGGGATCAGTTGCTAGTGTCCTCTCCAGCTCAACTGGTGAACCTGGGAATATTGAGGCAATGTTACAATTGCCTCATGTACACAGACAATCCTCTCCTTCTCCCACAAAACACAAATACATGCGAGAGATGCAACTATACGGCCAAACTGGAGGCTGAGCTCTCTCAACATAGGACTGGCAAGACCAGACAGGAGGAGAAGGCAACCACACACAATACATACCCAGTCACACATGGTACCATCACAACTTCAAATCATACACATACTCACACAAAGACATACTCGGAGGCTCTGATCAAAAATTTACCAAAACAGCAGAGGCCACCAAAGCAGACACCCAAACAACTACCACCTCACGACCCAACACATGCAACACATAGACCACACAGTCAGAGTGTCAAACAGTCACAGCCCTTAAGGCCAAACAAAATGCCAGACACACTTGTCATTGGTGATTCCATAGTCAGACACACTGATGTCCCGCTCACCAGACTGAGTAAGGAGAAGGTCACAGTAAGCTGCCTGTCGGCTAGAATCCGCCACATAACGCAAGCACTCAGGTCTCTCAACAGCAGGTACAAGTACGACTCAGTCATTGTCCACGCTGGTGTCAACGACCTGAGACGTACCTCCTTGGACTACATGAAAAGGGACATCGAGGAGCTCTCTGATTATGTAGCCCAGGCAGGTATGACCCTGACCTTGAGCAGTATCCTACCTTCACCTAGAATGATGCCACAATACAGTGATAAGATGATCAGCTTTAATAATTGGCTTAAATTCTGGTGTCATTCAAAGGGGATCCAATGTCTGTCTGCCTGGGATGTCATGCTGGACAAGCCACGCTGCTTCGCAAGGGACGGCTTGCACCTGTCACCCCTGGGCTTCCGGATATTGGCAAAGGCTCTTGCCACCCCCATAGTGCCTTTTTAGGCAAGGCTCAAATTCTAAACCTACCACCCTAGAACACCAAAAGGAAAAAATCTAAGGGTAATGCTGCTCAATGCCAGAAGTCTCAATCTCAAGATGCACGCACTCGAGGCCCTTCTCAATATGGAGAACATTGATGTCTGTGCTGTGACAGAAACCTGGTTCAAGGCTCCTGAGAGCACCCCAGCACTAACAGGTTTCACCTCATATCATACGTTCCGGCCCCAAAATCCGGACAACACCAAGAAAGGAGGGGGGGTGTCCATATTCATAAAGGACACCCACACCTCAAGGTTGGTGGCAACGCATGATGCATCGGAGACCATCCAGGTGCAATTAACCATAGGCAAGACTGCTCTGCAATTTGTAGCATGTTACAGGCCACCCTCTCAAACTCAGGAACCTCACATGGCCTTCCTGAAAACATTGGAGGGATAAATGTATCTCCAAACACCATCATACTAGGTGACTTCAACTACCCTAATATAGACTGGGAACACTACTCAAGCCCGAACACTCTAACCCAAAGATTCCTGGAGTTCATAAACTCAAATGCCATGGAACAACTAGTCACCATCCCCACAAGAGGTGAAAACATACTTGATCTCATCATCACGAACATGGGATCAAAATGTTCAACACTGGAAGTATACCCCTCACTGGTGAGATCAGATCATAAACTAATCTCGCTGGAGGTCCTCATCCCGCCCCACCTGAAACAAAAAGACCACAGTGAAAAACTTCTCAAAAGCCGATTTCACACTTCTAAAAACTAGTGTGGTCTCCTTTAAGGCCCCTGAGCCAGTGGTAAACATTACTCAAACCGCTGAATCACTTACAAATGCCTTCTACCAGCACCTACAGGACTGCATGGATCAGGCAATCCCAAACAAAACTAAGACTCTCTGTACCAAAGGCAAGCGTCCAGTCTGGTGGACCCCAGCCATAAACAAGCTCTACAACAAAAGGAGGAAGCTACTACAAGATAGAGCAAAATCCTTGAAAGGTAAGACACCTTTGATCATTATAAGTAAAAACTAAGAGCTCTCATAAAATCATCAAAGGCAAATTTTGAGAGAAAAATCGCCAAGGACTCTAAAGACTATCATAAGGCCTTCTTTAGCTATGTTAGAAACCTAGGAGGAAACTCCCAGATATGCTCAGAATTAGTTCAAAATGATGTGAAAATTACTGAACCTACACACATTGCTAACATACTGGCTGACAGGTTCAGTGCAAACTTCTCCCCTCCCCAAAGAAGGGATATGTATTACAGAGGATTGTAGACCCCCAAACATCTCCAACGCCCAGGTGAGAACTGCCGTCATTAAGGCGACAAACACAGCATCCATGGGACCGGATGGTGTCCCCGGCTGTGTGCTTCATGAACTCAACGAGGAATTAAACCCACAGTTAGGACAGCTGTTTAATCTTAGCCTCACCTCAGGATACGTACCCAAGGAGTGGCGCGGTGACTGTGGTCCCACTTCATAAGGCGGTGCCTCCACAGACCCTGGAAATTACCACCCCATTAGCTTGACAAGCCTTATCTGCAAAGCCATGGAGAGGATCATAATGGAACTCATAAATAAAGACATAGGGAACTTGCAGACTTTGGATCCAACCCAGTTTGGCTTTGTCAAAGGCAGATCCTGCCTCTTAAACTTGGTTGACTTTTTCGAGACAGTCACCAAGGCCATTGATGAGTGAAAGGCAGTCCATACAGCCTACCTCGACCTGGCAAAGGCCTTCAACACAATACCCCACTCAGGTATCATCGAAAAACTCATCAGCTTGAATGTAAACCCATACATCACAAGATGGGTTGCAAACTGGCTAAGCGACAGAACCCACAGGGTCAGAGTTGCTGGAGCCATGTCAGACTCAAAGCCTGTCACAAGTGGTGTCCCACAGGGCTCAGTCCTGGGTCCACACTTGTTCGGCATCTACTTTTCTGAAGTACAAGCAAACACAGGAGGGTTATGGCTGACAAAGTTTGCAGATGACTGCAAACTGGGCGCCATAGTCGAAAACACATCTGACACAGATATCCTCCAGAAGGGCCTCACAGAAACGGATAACTGGTGCCAGAGCCATGGCCTGAAGTTAAACGCCAAAAAATGCATAGTCATACCCTTCGGGAAAAACAAGGTTACCCCTAGCTACCATATAGGTGACAATCCACTGAGCACAGAAAAAGTCATCAGGGATCTGGGGACCCAAGTTGACAGTAATCTTTCGTTTGACACTCATGTTGCTATAGTAGTTAGGAAAACCTTCTATATCACCCACCTGATCATGAAGGGATTCACATCTAGATCAAGGGAGGTCATCGTCCCCCTGTACTCATCACTCATTAGACCTATGATTGAGTACAATGCCCCGTTCGGAATGTATCTGACCAGACACCCGATGCAGCTTGAAAGGCCCCAAAAGTTCCTCACCAAAAGGATAAAGGGTCTCAAAAATATGTCTTATGCTGCCCGACTGAAAGAACTCCAGCTTTATTCAGTCTCATACCGCTTGCTCAGAGGTGACCTGTGCCTGACATATAAGGCCTTGTCAAACCCAGATTTGATGAATATGCTTCACCTCAAAAAATCTAGATCCCTCAGAACCGCAAGGGCGGGAGACTTAAACCTTGACACGGTTATAAATAGAACGTGCTGGAGGGACAGATTCATCACCCAGAGACTCCCTATGCTGTGGAACAAAATCCCGGTACATGTGAGGCAGAGCACCTCGCTGGCCTTGTTCAAGAGGAATCTTGACCAATGGATGGGAGATCGCAGATATACCCCAGGGATTACTTCAGTGTCACTGCTTGACAGAGGCACAGAAAAATGATAGGCATAGTTTTTATTCAAACTAAAGGGGTGGCGAAAGCCACATAACTATGGGCTAGGCTTATAAATGCCCTTGGGCAGATAGCCTAGTATGAACCTATGAACCTATGAACAATGTAAATGCAGTTAATGTGTAGCCTGGGAATTCCAGGAAAGTGTAAAAGAGATGATGCAATGTTTATCAGAACTGCAATAGCAATTTAAACAGAGAGGATCTGAAGGCATTAAGCATTCTTGTATTGATCATCCACCTCACAGCACTGCCTCTTGCTCACATGTAAGTTATCGTAGACTTGTGTTTTTTCTTAGAGATAGCTAGAACTAGAAAGTTTAGACTAAGTGTTTTTCTGTTATGTCAGAACTGTACTACTGAATTATTTTAAGTATTTCTGTGTGATCTCTGAACACTTGACTAGCACTGACTGTGTAGTAGAAAGTATTGTCTTGTGGTTTTAATGATTTATTATTAAACATTTTAAAACCTTTCATCTGTGGCTGGTTTGTGTAGAGATAAGTTAATCTCTAGAGTGCATTGCATGTATATAAGGATCCTGTACCAAGTCACTATAATAAGCCTTGAGACTGTTTAGTCATACTACCAATTGGATAATAATACTGCACAGTAATAATTGGACACCCTTTTAAGGGCCTTTGAGTAGCTGATAATTATTAGCTGGGTGCTGGCAGGGTACTACTGTATAGTCTGGGTAAAAGGGGCACAGCTGGTGAACTTGTGCCAGCCTTCCCCAGAAGTGTCTGTGTGGTTGTATTAACTGTTATCTCAAAGTGTGGGTGTGTCAGCTACTTGGACAGGGACACGAAGCACTGGTTGGACAGAGAGGGTGCTGGAGATTTTAGCTTACCCAGCTAGGCTGAGATCCGGACCCTATAGCTGTGCCAGTGGGGAGTCTTATTGGGGACCTGGAGATCAAGGGAGCGACCAGCCCCAGACTGACTGTGATCTCTGTGTGTTTTTAAGGGAAATTGCACTTTATTGTGTGTATTTGTTATCCTTTCCTGATATATGAGACACCCTTGCTGGTGTTAGTGGTGAGGATTGAGGCTCCTTGATTGCTGGGCCAGGGCACGAGCATCACAACTATTATTATTATTATTATTATTATTATTATTACTATTATTATTATGACTAATACCAGTACTGAAATTAAGCAGACAATACAAAAGTGAAAATTATTATACATCCTAATGAAAATAATTGCCATTGACTAAACAAGCATTAGCTGTGCATGAGACATTGGCAACCCTAAATCACAGACTGTGGAAAGTGCAGGGCAGTCATCATCATTTGCATAATCAGAGGGGATATAAGAGGCAAGCCTGACCCAGAACAAGTGCGTGTCAGTGTGATAGATGAGGTCATAGTAATTATGCACTTTCAGGGTCATTATGTTCAGATGTAATGAAGTCCTTTTTAAAGAGTGCTTGTTCGTATGTATGAGGTGTCATGATAAACATAAGGTGTTTTTTGTGTGGGTCTGCAGGGACACAGCTACAGCATTTGTGTAGCACTGCACCCTGGCAACCTGGACAGGTGTGAGCCATGCATGGCAAAGGATCGAGTTGATCTTGGATGCCTTCGACCATGTGAACTACCTCTACCAGGAGCTGCATTGCCAATTCCATGACCTTAGTTTGAAGTCTAAGTGCTACCTGAGTCTGAATGATGTCTGCTGGATGAGCTATCTTCATGACTATGTCCATGACCACAACCAAGTTGCCACGTGGATAAGGATGTCCAGGTGGGGACACATCCACCATGAATGTAGCAGTGGAAGCACTGCCATTGTGATTGCAGGATCTGGAATGTCCACAGCCATGTTGGCTGACATTTGATGATGTAATCGCAGACAGGCATCATGGACGCTTCTCCTCCTTTCCTCCATTAGATTATCTAGAACAGACACTTCCTTGCCTAGTGTAACATTCATCCTGTCCAAGGAGTCAGACGTATGATTCATGCAGACCCATACATCAGAATGTTTGAAATGCACTAGTGTCATAAACTCTTCCAAGGTCATGGTGCAACTTGCCAGCACTACCTCAATGGTCCTGCATATGCATTGGGTGGCAGATATTGACACATCAACATCGGGGGAGGATGGTAAATATAACATTATTTGCACTCCTGTGTAGAGCTTCACCCTCATGAAGGTTGGGGAGATTCTGCCAGCTCTGCAACTAGGGTTACCACACTACCCTGGTAAACTGTGCCCCCATCAACCAGTTCACTCTCAGATTGTCAGATGGTTTGTGCCATGGGTATGCATAGGCATAATGTCTGAGTCCACACTGTGTGGAGTGGATGTGGGATCCACAACATCAACATCAGGCATATCCTCTGTACCCCCAGATAATGCCTCTTAATCACTTCTGTCATCATCAGAGACTACTGATCCTCTAACATCAGGCAGAGGAAGACCCATAGTACTAGTGACAGACAATGCCTCACCTGTGAATACACCAAGAAAACATTAAAATAAAAGAAACAAAAACAGAAATAAAATATAGTACCTAAGCGTAAGTATATTGACCACACATGCAAATGCAAATAATCTTAGACAGTAATACATATAACTAATACCAAAATGTATACCCATACTTTGTGCCGGTTGTCATTGTATCTCAATGCCAAATGTCTCTAGACAGACAAATTGCACTTGATGCAGGTATTATAAACATACAACTTAATGCAACTTAATAGAAATTGTAACGAAATACCTAAGTTATATACCTGAATGTTAATCCTGGAGCATCAGTTGTGGGAATCCTCTAGATGTTCTGCATCTATGACCCTATCTGTTGCATCACAATGCAAAACTCTTACACTATAAGCAGCATTGATCCTTTATAAATGACAGGAGCTTTTCTGTCCCAGTGAGTGGTGGTCTAGTTGATGGCCCAATATCAGTAGCCCTTTGCTCCTGTGCCACAGCATTTGCTCTGTCAGTAGTCTTTTTATTCATGCCAATGGCCCTATGTGGGATCATTCTGTATTTGTGACCCTGGCCATTGATAGCACAGATTTCACTGACCACCTGCCCCCAGACATGATCATATAAAAGCTTGTCTGTGGAATGCATATCTAGGCTCTGTGCCACATGGTTACATAAGGCCTGGACTATGGCCTTATTCTCAGTATGTTGGAAGGGAGGTTTCTGAGAGAATGGCTTCTTAGTTTTGTTTTTGAAGCCATAAACCTGTTGTGGTAAAGGGTAAAATCTGTATTAGACTAAAAACATTTCCCGGACGAGGTCAGTTCAGGTTGTTCTACTTATGGGAGTCAGGCAGTACAGATCATTATGCAAGCATCACTTATTATCATACAAAACAGCCTAAAAATAACAATGTAAGCCCTGTAATATCCCTACAGGCATTCCACCCAACCCTACCACCAGAAAGGATAAACGTTATGACTACAAAGGACAATAAACTTATTTCATGTACCTGGAAGAATATATACAAGTGTTAGGCAGATAGAACAACATGAGAAAATATTACTTTAATAATGTAACAATAATCCAAATAAATTTCTGAACATCTAAGCATGTTTCCTGACCTCCATTAAATACAAGTAAGGGATAACTGCAATAATAATTTCAAATCTTATGAAGGTGCCAGCTACATGAAAGCAAGAATACAGTGTGCACATATTTTACTTCTATAAAACCACATAGTTGAGAACTCATTACAATGATTTATGAATAAGCTTTTTTTTTTAATTATTATTTATTTATTTTGGCTTCACCTTTTGTGCAGTGGTGGAAATTGTTCATATGTGCCCATCAGTGATTCCCTGTATGGAATGACAGTTCACATTCTAAGGCAAAAACTGAAAATTTAATTTCACGTGTGCAAATACTTACCTGTCAGTTAAGCAAATGAGACTGGATATGGTGCATGATACTCAACAGTTCTGATGTTATTGTATGCAGAAAATTACATTTGTTATGTAAGCTGCTCAATGGTTATACATGTTAATGAACTATACCATAAGTATCAACACAAGTAGTGCAGCATTTGCATTCACATTAGGGAAATTTTACTTTTATGTGTGACCTTGCTGTTCTGTAATTTAAGCTGAACTACACATGCAATTTATAATGATTATGCTGCAATATAATTATATACTATGGCTGCTAAATATGACAATGTGACTTTGCCACCTGCATTGCTCATGTCACTGACTATAGAAATAACACATCTGTATGTATGCTGTGAAATAAATAGTACCATGTGTAATTCCATGAAGGAGTATAATAACAAGATACTGAATGAGTAAAAAATGAGCACAGCAAGACAGCTTTCAAAACACATTTGAACATTGCTTCAGTGGCATATATTTATAATGATCCCAAGTGTACATTGTACTGGTATGTGCTTTGGAGACCATCACCTCCTGTATAGTCTGGATGGCCCATTCCTTAATCTTTATCACATAAGTACATATTACTGTAATTTAAAACACCAGCTAATCACATTCATGGTCAACAAGTGAATTGTTTTATTCTTTGTGTGACAGTTGGCATAGAGAACTGTCACCAGTCAGCAAGGACTATATAGAAATGGCACTTCACATCCTATATTGAAAATAATTTTACATGCTCTAACATTTTGCCGTCAGCTGAACAAATAAGCTTAGCTTTGCCATGTGTCAATTAACATGGAATATATTACAAAAACTAATGCAATGGGAAATTTTTCCATAGAAAAACATATTTGCCTCAAATTAATACTCTATTAAATAAACAAAATATAATACACAATTACAGGGTTGTCAGAAGTAGGTTTGTATCCGCTCACGTACAAAATTGTAAACCTTAAGTTACAGCCTTAGAATGTCATTTCCAGTGTAGCACTGAGTTAATACACATAGTTCAGAACTTCATGTTCCTTTTATTTTCATTGGCTCAATTCCAAGGTGGTATCATTCACAGTTAATAACTTTGTTTGTGCCACCAAGATGCTGGGCTTGCATAGACCCTAGGGCCGATAGCCTAGTACCTACCTATGAACCTATGAGTAAATGTATGTAAGGACAACACAGAAAAACAACATCATGGTGATTGTGTCATATTTGTGTATAACACTGTTCATGTTATAGGTTCATAGGTAGGTACTATGCTATTGGCCCAAGGGCCTAAGTAAGCCTAACCAACAAGGTTCCCTGGCTTACGCCACCCAAGAAAGTTATTTTCCTGTGCCCCTGTCGAGCAGAGCCACAGAAGTGATCCCCAAGGTGTATTTCCTATTTCCCATCCACTCATCAAGATTTTTCTTGAAGCGTGCTAACGAGGAACTTTGCTTGACATAGATGGGTAGTTTGTTCCAGAGTATGGGAAGTCTCTGGGATAAGGATCTGCCCCTCCAGCATGTCCTGTTTATTGTGGTGACAAGGTTTAGGTCCCTAGAGCATGTAGCTCAGGGGGAATGGGATTTCTTTAGGTGTAGCATGTCCAACAGCTCTGGGTTTGACATAGCTTTATATGTTAGGCAGAGATCACCTCGGAGTAGCTGATATGCTACGGACCTAAACCTTGTCACCACAATAAACAGAACATGCCGAAGGGATAGATTCCTGTTCCAGAGACTTCCCAAACTCTGGAATAAACTACCTATCTATATCAAAGCTCCTCATTAGTACTCTTCAAGAAAAATCTTGATGATTGGATGGGAAATAGGAAATTCACCCTGGGGATCACTTCTGTGGCTGTGCTCGACAGTGGCACAGGAAAATAATTTTCTTGGGTGGCAAAAGCCAGGGTGCCTTTTTAGCTGGGCTTGCCTAGACCCTAGGGCCGATAGCCTAGTACCTACCTATGAACCTATGAGTAAAGTTGGAGTTTTTTGAGATGGTCATTTTAGGGCATCTGTTTGAGGCCAGTAATCCTCTTTGTGAACTACTTCTGTGGCCTTTCGAGCTGCTGCAGATATCTTGTGAGGTACATTCCAAAAGGGTCATTGTACTCTATAATGGGTCTAAGTGTCAAGTGGAGGGGAACAATGACCTCTTTATTCCTGGATGAGAACTCTTTTGTGATGAGTTGTGCCACGTAGAAGGATTTCCTGACTACTGTGGCGATGTGATTATCAAAGGAGAGACTACTGTCCACCTGGGTCCCAAGGTCTCTTATCACACATTCGGCATTTAGTAGACTGCTGCCTATGTGGTAGTTCATGGGTACAGAGTTTTTACCAAAAGGGATGACAATGCACTTTTTGGAATTGAACTTGAGGCCATCGCTCTGACAGCAGGCATCTGTCCCAGTGATGCCCTTCTGTAGGATGTCCACATCATTTGGGAACTCGACTATGGCTCCTAGTTTGCATTCATCTGTGAACTTCATTAGGCAAAGGCCTTCTGGATTAGCCTGCACTTCAGAGAAGTAGATACCAAACAGGAGAGGTCCCAGCAGTGAACCCTGTGGTACTCCACTTGTCATTGGTTTGAAGTCAAATTTGGAGTTTGCAACTTTTACAGTGGGGGTTCTGTCAGTGAGCCAGTTGGCAACCCATCTTGTGATGTAGGGATTTATACCTAGTTTAGTGAGTTTAGCTATAATTCCAGAATGGGGGATGGTGTAGAAAACCTTGACGAGGTTAAGATAGGCTGTGTGAACCACCTTACCTGCATTGTCATCCAACCCAGAGTACATGCCCAGAGATGGCAATATATCACTTGAAGTTTAACTGTGATATCAACATTAACCAGTATTTGCTGGAGTCTCAGTGGAGCATTTATATATATATATATATATATATATATATATATATATATATTTATTTATTTATTTATATAAAATGATCAGCACATGTGGCCAAATCTTACTGCCATGTTTCTCACCTCAAGTGTAATTAAAGGCTGAATACATTCATACATTCAATTCTATCCAGTTTCTTTGCTTTCCGTTATGCAAAAACAGTTGTCTTGCTTAAGTGTCATTGAGCTCAGGCTGATATATGAGAGTTCTGAATCAGGCACCAATTCCCTGCCATTTTTCTTGAGATCGTTGAGAAGACATGGCAGGTGATGATGAGAGTAGTGGTCCGTTTAAAGCACAAAGGTGGTGTCAGGAGGAGTCAAAGATTTTTTTAGGACTCATTAAATATTACATCTGAAAACTTCTGCATGGTGATAATACTAGGTCACAGTACAAGGTTCAGACTTGGAATAGCTTAGCTAAGGCTGTTACCCAAGCAACTGACATCCCACTGATGAACAATAATGTCACCATTATAGTTACTTACAAAGGTGAGGGCACGACCTCCTTAGGTGATGGGAAGAAAATGTTCAGTTGTGTAAGTATAGTGGCCCATAATCAGGCAGTGCAATATTATGTCTTGGCAAGACAAACAGGTGTTCATTAGTTTTTTATTTATTTATTTTTTTACTGTTATGTGTAGATTCTGTCAAGATTGAAGGAACTGCAGTGGCACATTAGGAGAGACTAAAGTGCCAATGGCATCACCGTATGCAGCACAAAGACCCAGCACTTCTGGGTCAAAATATGGCAGCATTTACTTGACAACTCCTACATTACCTGCACCACCTGTGTCAGACAGCTCTCTGCCCCCGGGACTGTTGCACTGATACCCTCAGGGAGTAGAGCCAGTGGAGCTGGTGAATATGTCACCTGACAATAGCTGACAGGGTACTCTACGGGATCATGAAGAGGATCCTTGGTGCCTGTAATAGTCAGATGGAAAGATTCCTGGAACAATTACCAGCTCCCTGCACCATCTGGTACGGCCCCATGTGTCTGGGTTAGGAGACACTGGTGACAGTTCTGCGGGTGATGACCAGATTCCCACTGTATTAATGCTGGATGGGGATGCACCTCCAAAGTCCCATATTCATTTTCAGTCTTGGTGTCCCTCAACTACATGTTTCCATCTCCATTCCTGTCTGTCTTGTGTGTCTGTGTGTCCTGTATGTCTGCATCTAACCTACACAACATACCTATTCATTTTATGCCTAAATACCTTCCAGAAAATACCTTTCTCTTTATAAAAAAAAGGAAAAGGGCACCAGTTCCACAATACAGACAAAGAAACTAAACAAATATGTCCCGCACATAGCTCTTCAATTCACATATGGGTGCATACAACATACTTAATTTGGTAAAGTTTGTCTCACAACATTACTAAGTTGTCACCAATCCTCTATGATCCTCTATGATGTGACAATTCAAATTTCCCAATTTCTTTGAAAAAATACAATATTAGCTTGGGAGGAAGTGGATAGCTATGGTGCTCCCCCATCACTGTCCTTCACATTCCATAAGTATTCTGTCCATGTCTTACGCTCTGCTTGCTCCCCATTTTCACCACTGTCCTATTAGCCAACCTTCCCACCTTTTATATGATTAAAATTAGATTCACACACTGCAATCATGGCTAGAAATGGCCCATAAATTAAAATCTGTGTTTATGTCCTCAGCATTTGCATGATGCTTGACAATGAGAGCACCACTACCCAGAGTTATGTAACAGTAATTGCCTCTGCCAGTCCTATGGCAAAAACGGCTGAATGTTTTCCCTCAGATACATTCATATGGTGCACCTTACACTACCCTGCTTAACCCCGCTGCACACCAGAAAGCAATACTAATAGCACTATGAGGAGACAGTCATTATTATATGTATAATAGGCTCCACGATTTAAAGTAATCTAATGGGATGTTTCACTTATCCTTACTGGTATGAAGTCTGATCCACACATAGTCCTTTCCTTCATGTGTTTATCATGGTCCTTTCAAATGTGTGCTTTCTGCTAGCTGAAATGTGGTTTCTTCTGTGGTGTACGTAGATAATGGCAGCATGGCTCTGTAGACTGTCACTCAGTTGAGGTTGGAGATAATGCATGGGGGAGCAACAACAGTATTATAGCCTTTTCTAAAAATTGTGTCAACTCTAGCAGTTTCCACAGCACAATGCTCAATTCTGTATGTTCTCAGAAACACTTCAGATGTGTACTTTGTCATTGGTGGGTTAACTGTGTATCTGTGGTGGCAGCAGATAATACACAAGTAATGCAATTCTTACATAGGTACACATGCTTTCCACTCCAATCTCATAATACTCTGAAAGAGTGCATGAAGCAATTCATCCTGCACAATAATGACATAATACTCATGCTGTAAGTACTTCTCCTTGGTAGTAACTTTCAAAAGTGGTTGTGCTATTACACTATTCATCCTTTCCATATTTATACACAAACATACTTACAGTTAGTAATGAACTGCCTCCACATGACTGTTTCTGGTAAGATTTCCATCTTAGTACACATTTCCTGACATGACTCACATCTCCTATGTACATACATCTCATCTGTTACATTTTCCCCATCTGTAACAATTTATTTTTTGTTTCACATTACATTTTTGTTTGTGTAGCATATCCTTGTGGATTGCACAGTATAATGATTTGGATGTGTCTTGTACCTCACTTCCTACCCTTCATAACATGGATATTACTGCCACAACTGTTATTTTAATTACTGTCAATACTTTTCTTAGCAGTATGTACAGTTTTTCTTTATATATTTTTTTCATTTGTCCACACATTTATATATTTGCTTTTCCAGAATTCTCACATTAGTAGTTCAATACATGTGCCTATGGGAAATTCTAACCTTATGTTACTTGTATGTCTTTTCCAATATCACATTTTTCCTTCTGAAAATGTAATGACTGCTTATTAATGTGAATGACAATGCCAGTGATGTTCAACGTATCCTTGAATTCTCTCAGTGCAATGTACAAAGTGTAAGCCATCCTTGTCCACTTGCTTCTAGGCTTCCCCTTGCTATTATGTACTACAATTTACCTATATGTTGTTGTGCCATGCACATGATTATAGATCTCAGGTTTTTTGGGTACACTCCTTTGTTTATATTCTGGACATGAGCCCTGCCTTACCTCAACATGGCCATGATCCTGTGTTATGGGCTCCAGATAAGACTGCTCATCAGGTTTTGTTCTGTGATTTCTTGCATATTTGATTAGCAATGCAGTTCATCGTGCAAAGATAGCCAATCAAGTTAACACCAGTGTGACCTGTACATAACGTTAACGAATCCCCAGGTTAATTTTACTACCTTTGGTCAAGGAATGTCTTAAAGTTTGGCATTAATATTATCCAGTTTTTTAAGGTATATATATGCTTTATGTTTTATCCACATTGTTAGCCATCTTTATCCCGTGTCTGAGATGTGTGCTCAGCCATCTCACATACATTTTAGAATATGTTTACAAATATGTGCGTCATGGTACAGTCTTTTTTCAATGTTGTTATAACTTAGACCTTTTTAAGAGTTACTTACCTAAACATTTCCTGTCAAAGTATAATTTTCATTAGCATGGATATTTAACACACCACTGACTGATCAGTACTGCTAATGAGTCACATTTGCAAGGCATTAGCTCAGCGAAAGTCTTAATAGCTATTCTTGGACTATTCAGACATATGCATGTCATTGTGTAGAAACAGAAACAATGGGGGGATTTCAGTAAGCTCTACACAATTTTTTTTTGTGTACACATTGTGATGCAATGTGTACATAAGTGCAGAAGGTTTTAGATTCAGTAAGCGCAGCTTAGCAGTGTGCAAGCAAGCGCAAACAAGGAAAGTTCCATGTAATTCAAATTACCTCAGAAGCAGGTGGATTTTATGCAAGTGACCCAGATGGAATTGTTTAACAAGCATAAAGGCATCTGTGTAGAGGCTGTGTCCATGGATGTAGTGTACGCAGAAATTTTCCGCATACAGGAGTGTTCACGGAAAGAAGAGAATATAAAGTTCTAGAAATATGGACATAACTCCCCTGAAAAGGTTAGCTCACATAGTATGAAAAATGCATTGTTGATGTCTGAAAATGCAAAGGAATATGTAAAAATATATTTTTTAATGATTTCAGCATGTTTGCACTGTGTGCCACAGTGTGCAAACATACCTAATTGAAAAATAAAAAAAACTTATTTTATAATACTTGTCAGAAATGTATTATAGGATGCTGCTTCAGGTCTGTACAATTGTGCTTTGGTGCTGTTGCCTAAGTTATATGGCTGTGAACTGTGTAGTTACCAAGCTGTCAGCACGGATATGTATGCAAATGAGGTGAATTTGTTAAATTGGTAAAAGGAGAAACCGTGTCTGCAGGTCCCTTCCATGTAGACTTCTACACGATGTTGATATTACCACTGGATGTGGACGTCAACAGGGGGTGTGCCCCTTTACTTTTATGAATTAATTAATAACTGGTGAGCGTGTTTGAGTGGCACGTTGCATGGCTGAGCATGTTCACGCAAAAGCAAAAAACCCATGTCACAGTGATGACATAGGCACCAAGTAATTAAAAGCAGATATATACAATCATTGATTGTGACTTTTGTATAACGTATGCTATGCATCACAGCACATAGCTTAATGTGTACACATGTCAGACTAGTCACATGAGGGTGATGATCCTTTAGGAGTGAATATGCTATGCTGAGCGACGCAGTGCACAGATTCACACCACACACTAAAGTAGGGCCATTAAATTATGTTAATTAGAATTTAGGCAGGTGAAATACATAATAATCAGCCAGTCACACATAGTGGACCTACAGCAAACCTGTATAAAGTATGCATACACCCTACAATCTGTTTTTCCCTCAATACTCTGAAGCATTGGAGTACTGACTTGGAAATTTTAACTGATGTGCTAATGCGAGGGGCTGCTGCAGCTATAGTACATCTACATGTACTAGAGACTGACGTCAATGCTGCTGCTGCTGCTGACAATAGGTCTAGGCTGAGAAGGAGAAGAGTGTTCAGGCCTAGGCTATCCTTCCCGGATCTACATGAGCTGGAGATTGTAGAACACTGCAGGGTGGACAGGGACATATTACAAGAGCTAATTGAGCTCTGACACCCTCAACTCAGAGCCAGAGCCAACAGAAGGGAACCCATCCAAGTGGAAACAAAGGTATGTGTAGCCCTTAGGATACAAGCTACAGGTACATTTCAAAGACCAACTGGAGACACAATGGGGGTCTCACAGGTATCTGCATCCAGGATACTCCACCAGTTCCTGGATGCTATGCTATCACATGCCAGTGAGTACACATCTTTTCTCCTCTCCCCTGAGGCAAGCGCCATCAATATGCAACAGTAATACCATGTAGCATACTACCCTGAGGTACTGGGTGCCATAGATTGCACCAATGTGCACATCAATGCTCACCTGGTGAGAGGGGTAGAATCTATGTTAGCTGCAAGGGGTATCACTCCATCAACTGCCAGGTTGTGTGCAATGCCCAGGGGATTATCCTGGATGTGTGTGCTGGCAGTCCTGGCAGTTATCATGACTCTCATATCTGGCGAACATCACAGCTGTACCAGATGTTTGCTAGGAGTACATCCAACATGACCATTTACTGGGGGATGCTGGCTACACCCTGGAACCATGGATGATGACACACATCAGAAATGCACACACACCCACAGAAGAATGCCATAATGAGGCACACACACAAACTAGGAACATCATAGAACGTGTGTTTGGGCTGCTGAAGTCAGGATTCCAGTGCCTAGATATATCTGGTGGAGCCCTGCAGTATTCTAAAGCCACATGTGCACATATATTCACAGAATGTGCTATGCTACACAATATGATCCTATGGGAAACAACTGCAGTAGGAGCAGCAAAGGGAAGGGATACACAGCCCCCAACCAGCGCCTAGTCACCACAGTCACAGTCTCAGGAGGATTTTAAGGAGGAACCCCATGCTGATATCCCTGTAGCAGACATAGGCGTGCTCAGTACTCCCTATTATTGGCTAAGAGGAAATGCATAGCACATTCACTGACAACCTAGGGCCACTAGGGACTGCCACCTTACTCATACTCACATGCAAAAATTAAAAATGATGGCAGGCAACTCACACTTCCTGTACTTACTCATATATTGACTGTGTACTGCTTGCATCAGATAGAGTCAGCCCTGATCTATGGTTGTGTCAGCTGCTGCATTTCAAGGTGAGTACATATCCTCCACAGTACTCATAAGGATTATTAAGATATGGCATTGTATCTATGGATCTGATACATTATGCAAGTAAATATTGTGGGCTACTTGCACAGAAATTCCATCCACATGGGACTACAGATACCTATTCCACTACCGTGTTTCCAGGAGTATTCACTAGGCTCCATGCATGGAATACTCATGAAGACCTTCTGCAACAGAATACTAGTACAGCTGTCAATGGATATGTCAGACAGTGGGGTGACATGATATTCAGACTACTGTGTATCCCAGCAGAACAAGTGGTAGTGTTCCTCCAACCCCAATGCAGCGATGTTCCCTTGAAACTGCTGTAACACAAACTTAACAATGGTATAGCAGCATGCCAGGCAGTCTCAGGACAATAATAAAAAAAATAATCATACATTCTATATCTTACATAGTGCAGGAATAACTATATATGTATGCCTGTAGTTGAATGTGTGATGAATGCTTGCTGTCTGTCAAGCAGCCTGTGTGGCTAAAAAGGACTAGGCCAATTAGCTTGTGTAGTGGTGTTCAGGGTTCTAATCTAGACATAGCAACTTATTTGGGATGTCGGGTAGTATTACTTTTTGTTTTACTGACTATCAGTCTTGTGTGTGGTTCAATATTATTAACTTTTGTGACATATTAATTACATCACACAACTAAAGAAAGTTGTAGCCAAGCTCAGTGATCCACAGCAGTGCAGAAACGGGGAAAGATGTCATATTTTATGTGTAACTCACAAATCCTGGACTGGAGTGCAGTAGTTGTGGGCTGGAGTCAGATTTTAACTAGAAAAACACCCACAGTGCATGCTCATACATTTAGTTAAGCAGAGCTAAAGCCTGTTGCTCCCCACCAAAATGACTTGTTATGTAAAGATAACTCTACAGATATATATGTATACAGTATCTCACTCTCCATATATATATATATATATATATATATATATATATATATATATATATATATAAAAAAGAAGTGGTGAACTTCATGACATCCATGCAGATGGACAAAACAGTTAGGACTGCTAAATCCTACACAAATGCACTCTATAAGGACTTACCTGAGTGCATGGATCATGCTATCCCAAACAGAAAAAAGACACTATCCTCAAAAAATAAGGAAGCCAATCTGGTTGTCCCCTGCCATAAACAAACTGTACAACAAAAGGAAGAAATTGTTGCAAAAGAGAATAAAATCCCATGAGTGAAGGAGCTCCCTGGTCAGCCTCAGTAAGAAGTGAGATCCCTTATAAGATCCTCCAAAGCTAGCTACGAAAAACAAATCACCACTGATTCTAAGGACAACCACAAAGGATTCTAAAGCTATATCAAGAATCTCAATGGTAACACCCAGATCTGCTCTGAGGTACAGCACAACGGCACAACAATTACAGTACCAACTGATATTGCCAACATCGTGGCAGATAGGTTCAGTGCTAACTTTACCCCCCTCACACCCTAAAGGGCCCATATCTATACAGGAAGAATGCAGAGTCTCTGTAATCACAACTACACAGGCAAAAGCTCCACCCTCTAAAGCCAAAAACACAGCATCCATGGGACCGGACAACATGCCAGGCTGCATTTTACAAGAACTTCAGAATGAACTTGCTCCCACCTAAGCACCATGTTCAATCATAGTCTCACATCAGGCTTTGTGCCCACTGAATGGCGTACAGTAATGGTTATCCCACTCCACAAAGGAGGAGCCACCACTGATCCCAGGAACTAACACCCTATTAGCCTGATGAGCCTGGTTTGCAAGGCCATGGAATGTTATCATCATGGAACTCATAAACAAGGACATTGGTAACCTCCAAACTCTGGATACCACCCAGTTTGGGGTTGTGAATGGCAGATCATGCCTCCTGAACCTGATCGACTTCTTTGAGGCAGTCACCAAAGCCGTAGATGAGGGTAAGGTGGTTCACACAGCCTATCTTGACCTTGCCAAGGCTTTCAACACCATCCCCCATTCTAGAATTATAGCTAAACTCACTAAACTAGGTATAAATCCCTACATCACAAGATGGGTTGCCAACTGGCTCACTGACAGAACCCACACTGTAAAAGTTGCACACTCCAAATCTGACCTCAAACCAGTGACAAGTGGAGTACCACAGGGTTCAGCCCTGGGATGTCTCCTGTTTGATATCTACTTCTCTGAGGTACAGGCTAACACAGAAGGCCTCTGGCTAACGAAGTTCACAGATGACTGCAAACTAGGAGCCATAGTCTAGTCCGCAAATGATGTGGAAATCCTACAGAAGGGCCTCGCTGAGACAGGTGCCTGGTGTCAGAGCCATGGCCTTAAGCTCAATGCCAAAAAGTGGATTGTCATCCCCTTTGGTAAAAACTCTGTACTCATGAACTACTACATAGACAGCAGTCTACTTAACACTGAATGTGTGATAAGAGACTTTGGGATCCAGGTGGACAGTAGTCTGTCCATTGATAGTCACATCACCACAGTAGTCAGGAAGTCCTTCTATGTGCCACACATCATCACAAAAGGGTTCTCATCCAGGAAAAAAAAGGTCATTGTTCCCCTCTACTCGACACTCATTAGATCCATTATAGAGTACAGCGCCCCTTTTGGAATGTACCTCACAAGACATCTGCAGCAGCTGGAAAAGCCACAAAATTACCTCACAAAGAGGTTTACTGGCCTCAAACAGATGCCCTACACTGACCATCTCAAAAAACTCCAGCTTTACTCCATAGCATATTGCCTACTCAGAGGTGATCTCTGCCTAGCATATAAAGCTATGTCAAACCCAGAGCTGTTGGACATGCTACACCTAAAGAAATCCCAATCCCTCCAAGCTACAAGCTCTAGGGACCTCAACCTTGTCACCACAATAAACAGGACATGCTGGAGGTATAGATCCCTGTCCCAGAGACTTCCCATACTCTGGAACAGGCTACCTATCTATGTCAAGCAAAGTTCTTCATTAGCACTCTTCAAGAAAAATATTGATGAGTGGATGGGAAATAGGAAATACACCCCAGGGATCACTTCTGTGTCTCTGCTTGACAGTGGCACAGGAAAATAACTTTCTTGGGTGGTGTAAGCCAGGGAACCTTGTTGGCTAGGCTTGCGTAGGCCCTCAGCCTGATAGCCTAGTATCTACCTATGAACCTATGAACCTACATATAAATATATATATATATATGTATATATCTATATCTATATATATACATATATATATATATATATATATATATATATATATATATACACACGCACGCATGCACGCACACACACACACACACACACACACACACACACACACACACACACACACACACAAATGTATATATATATATATATATATATATATATATATATATATATATATATATATATATAAAAGAGAGAGAGTTACATACATTTGTGTCTCCTCCCAAACATCTGCATAAGAAATGTACAGGTATCATGCATACACACACACACACACACACACACACACACACACACACACACACACACACACACACACACACATCCATGTATAGTTACATCCCTGTTATCTACAGATATATGTTTATATGTGTGTGTATCTCTGTATTGACCTATGTACTCTGATAATGGTGATTAAAGCTGCAGTATGACACATATATAATGTTGCTCAAAGGATCAAATGTAAGGGTTCAACATTAGATAATGCACCTCTGTTCAGCACCATGTGCCTGCAGGATGTCACAACACATGCAGCAACAGGTGAACAGGTGGTTTTATGTACAGTGTTATGTATGCATGCATTGACAGTGTACATTGTTTTGGCCCACATGCTTGCTCAACCAAATGCAAATAGCCACATATGGGCAAAATGGCTACTGTAGATACATCACTAGGGTAAACAACAGTTACCTGACTGCAAGGCTACTAGATGCAGAGAACAGATGAGAAGCAATATCACACTGCAGCCCACACGTGCTGTTCAACACAAGCCTTGTTTACGTACTACACTAGCATTTGCCTGCAGTGATGTGTGTAATCGAATTAAGCCTTGGCATGTGCTGTAAATACTGTTATCTCTAGTGTGTAACACTAGATAGGTAGGGGTTCTAATCTCATGCTGATCCACTTGATGTGTGTGTATGCATCCTCCTGTATAGCAAACAGGAATCCCACATTTCAATGGGGCCTGCACTTTTTGACCTTTGCAGGTGCTGCTGGCCTCCAAACCCCTCTCTTCCACAAAGGCTGCTGATGTCATGCACCTTAACACTATCAAGTACCATGGTAATGTCAGACATAAACTGTGGCATATGGTGTAAATACTGTGATCTGTAGTGTGTAACACTAGATAGGTGGGGGTTTTATTCTCACTCTGGTCCACATGATGTGTTTGTATCTGTATGCCCTGCAAAATAAATGAGATCACCACACTGACCTAGACAGAGGTGGGATACTGATATATTTTGGCTGATGTAGGTGATGTGCGCCTACACAGTCCTGACCAGAACAATGCCTGCTGATGTCATCTATTATAACATTACCTAAAGAGATGTTAATTTCAAATTTGAGGTATGGAATGTGCATTAAGTACTGTGATATCTAGTGTGTAACATTAGTTAAGTACAGTAGGTGTTCTAATCGAATTGCAGTCAACTTGAACTGTGTATGCTGTGCACTGTTCTGTATATATGAAATGAAAGTGGTACTGTTCTCACTGTAGCTATGTGTGTGTGTGTATGTGTGTGTGTGCGTGTGTGTGTGTGTGTGTGTGTGTGTGTGTGTGTGTGTGTGTGTGTGTGTGTGTGTGTGTGTGTATACGGGCAGATGTTACAGCATTTTAGATCAGTGTATGGGATCATAGGTTCAGTGGACAATAATGGCCTAATGGACATAGGTGACATAAAATTCTAGTCATGTTATAACCCTTATTTACACAATCAGCACAAGGGACATGCACAGAAGCCCTTTGGTAACATGACAGTCATCCATGCAATCATACAGATTGCATCTGAGGAGGGCCAATGAAGTGCACTGTTTGCCATTAGGTGGGTGTCTATCTCAACAGTTTGTGACAGTGTGGTACACATATCTCCCCCACCAGCATGTATTATTAGTGTCACATACCAGGTAATGGGACCCGCTAACATCCCAGGCTGCAGCCTACATGAACAAAGGCATGGACTTGTAGCACATTTAGGTGCTCTATTCATCCAAAACCTGAGTACTGGCTTTGTCCCAGCTGAGAGGATGACAGCCACTGTCATCTCTTTGCACAAAGGTGGAGTGTCCACTGATCCAGCAAGTTATGGACCCATCAGCCTAACTATACTGATCTGCAAAGCCATGGGACTGAGTATCATGGAATTCCTTAACAAGGACATTGGCAATCTCCAAACACCTGATCCAATACAATTTTTTTTTTCAGGGGAGGTCATGCCTGTTATATTTGGTTGACTTCTTTCAGACAGTCTCCAAAGCCATGGATGAGGATTAGACAGTGCACACCACCTACCTAGAGCTGGCCAAAGCCTTCAATACTATTCCCTACTTGAGTATAATAGATAAACTCTTTCAACTAGACATTACTCGGTATGTTACCAGATGGGTACCAAACTGGTTCACTGATAAACCCATCTACTCAAAATAGGGGAAGCCATCTCAAGTAGTAGACACATAATGAGTGTTGTACACCAGGGATTGGTCCTGAGTCCTTTGCTGTTTGGGATATAGTTTTCTGATTTGCAGGCCAAAACCAGTGGGCTATGGCTGACCATGTTTGCAGATGACAGCAAGCTGGCCACTGTTATCAATTCCTCTACTGATGTGGACATCCTCCAAGAGGGTCTCACCCAAACAAATGCCTAGTGCCAGAAACATGGCCTCAGACCGAATGCTAAAAAAATGCCTCATCATCCCTTTCATGAGAGTGATGTCCCCATAAATTATCACAATAATAACAAGGGCCTAAGCACCCAATCAGTTGTGAGGGACTTCGATACCCAGTTTGATAGTAAACTGAATTTTGACCATCATATTGCCTTCATTGTACAGAAAGCTTTCTACATGGCCCACCTCATTAAGAAGGGTATCTCATCCAGGGCAAGGTAGTCATAACAACCCTGTATTCTTCCCTTATAAGACCCATTATTGAGTACAATGCCCCCTTTGGGATATCCTCACAAATCACATGCAGCAGTTGGAGAGACCACAGAGGTTCTCACCAGGAAAATCCAGGGCCTCATTCATCTAACCAACACAGATAGGCTAAAAGCCATGTCTCTGTACTCTGTCACATACCGACTCCTTAGAGGTGGCCTCTGTCAGGCATACAAATCAATTTGAGACCCTGTCTTGATGGGACTGCTGCATATATGCAAGTCAAGTTCTACTTGACGCATGGCCGCAATCTAGTCTGTAACATCAATAGGACTTGTTTGCAGGACAGATTTGTGTTCCAGAGACTCTCCTTTCTGTGGAATAGACTCCATCTCAAGTTGAGTACCTCATTAACCCACTGTAAGCACAATCTGGATAACTGGAGGCGGAACAGAATATACTCCTGGGTTTCTACCTGTGTCCCTGCTGGACCGGGGCATTGGGTGCTAACGTGTCAGAACACAGACTAAATTCTTGGGCAGGCTTGTAACGGCCTCAGGGCCAAAAGCCTAGTAACTTCCTATGATCATATGATCCTATGTCCTTACAGCAGGTAATACATGTACCATTCCACTCA
Organism: Protopterus annectens; assembly: GCF_019279795.1. Classification (NCBI taxonomy): domain Eukaryota; kingdom Metazoa; phylum Chordata; order Ceratodontiformes; family Protopteridae; genus Protopterus; species Protopterus annectens. The sequence continues at coordinate 368,056,229 of NC_056728.1, read as the reverse complement.
CAGAGTTGCAGCATGTCCAATACTGCAGGGTCACATAATACCCTGTATGTAAGGCAGAGATCATTTTTGAGTGGTCTATATGACACAATCTGCAATGACAGTAATAGAATGTGATCCCCGTAGGTCAGATACTGGGGACTTGAAGTTCCCTTGTGAGGAACATTTGTGCTGTGTCCAACTGATGGTGGTGCTTGCAAAGGTACATGACAAAAGGACCACTGCAGTGAAATATTGGCATGCTGAGGGAAAAGCACACAGAGGTTATAAGCACAGCATTATTGAGTGACAGTGCCCTCACTAATGACATGAGCATGATATACTACCCATCTTACCCCTGTGGAGACATAGTGATCTATGTTAAAGTAGGTGTAAACCTGTGTGGCCAGACCTTTGTGTACATGTATATCACCCCTGGAGTATGTACATCAGGTGTGGCTAATGAAGTGTTACTTACCAGGAACATTGCTGTTACCAATAGAAATGATACTCCATACACATTTGCATGGGGTTATAGCCATGAGTATATGAATAGTATCCACTTCTAGTATCTTTACTAACTCCACTCACTCTTCTAACTACTGTGCTTTAGTGCAACATGACAGTACATATGCAGAAATTTGAAGCTGTATTAGCTACTAGTTTATGTAAATAATTAACACTAAATATTGTAAATAGTTTTTATGAAATGTGTAGAAATATTTCATCTATGTCTGTTCTTTTTTTGTAACATTATTGATCTTGTCTGTTCATGTCTGTCTTGGAGCTTATCTCCCCGGGCCACACTGTAATGATTGCTCTGATTGCTACTCAAGGCATCTACCTGGTAAAGGGTATGTCAAAGCTACAGAGCCTTGCATGAAGTGGGACGATTATGTGGATGACCAAACAGGCTGTAGCCTGCATCTCATGTGGAGTTTGTTATTAACATTTTGCTTTTGGTGTGAGTTGAGGTGTAGGGGCATGGTATCCAAGGAGAGAGTGGTTGTGCTGAGACTAGCAGTTGTAGTAGCCAGGCACCAGCAATTCAGGCCCCCCCCCTCTTGTCAGCATTCCTCACAAAATAATTGTGTCTGTGCAGTACACACCCCTTGAGTAGTATGCAGCTGCAGGATAACTGTTTGAACAGTACCTCCTTACCTTTCCCAGGGTGTATGTATGAATCTCCCCCAACTGATTTTCTATGGTCTGTACAGACACAGACATGTTGGTATACTACCTTCTCGGAAACCATGTCAGGATTAAAGTCAATACATAGCTGCACACAGGGCAGTTAACATGCAGTGACAACTGGTGTCCCCACATGTCCCAGTAGTGTCACATTTACAGCCATGAAAACACGTATCATGGAAATGATCACTAACAATGTAGTGCACCTGCAGACACTGGCCCAAATGCAGTTTGTGTTGTTCACGGTCAGAGCATGCCAACCTAAGCTTTGCACTGAATTCATTTTTACAGACTGCAATGTATCCCAACAATGCATTTGTCAAGATTACACCATCAGGCATTGTGGACATACTGTGGAGGTGTTTTACAAACTTGCATGTCAGCCATTGGATAGCCAAGTGCCTGACAGTCATTATCTAGGCCAGCACTACAATGATCCCAGTCACCAGTTGACTACCTACACTCATAGTTCCTGGGACTACCTCTCCTAGCCATGCCCTTCTCTGCAGTCACATTCAGTTGCTTTTATAGCCATTGACAAATATTACATGTCAAGGTATGCACACTATACTTTTGGCAGTTAGCCACCCCCTGGAAAATACCATATTGTCTGCAGACTTCCAACCAGAACAGTTGACCCAGCAGGCAGGGACTTATGAACACAGGTAGTGATGTAGCCTTCAACTTTCACTAGTCAGTAAGATGTGAGACATCATGCATTGCTGTACAACCTATAGATAAATATATGGCATATAAATCCCAGAATGTCATTTTTACACTGTATGTGGCACTCATCACACTTATCATTGAGTGCAGTGGCACCTGTGGTACGTAACTACACAGGCATATCTGATACCTGTAAAAGCCAGACAGTTCCCACAGTAACCAAATACACAGTGTACATAACATGTCCAATGCAGACTGTGTCAAGGCCAAAACTGTGTATTCTGTCCACTACATGCTTTGGAGGGGAGGTGTATGGTGCCATACAAGGAGCAGTCAGCCCCATTGTGTACCACCTGCACATCCAAGAAAGAATCTCGACTGTGGTATAAATAGGTCATGCTGGGGAGACAGGTATGTAGCCATGACACTACACACTATTTGCCTCAAATGTAAATGTAGGTTTATGCATTTTCAAGCATTTTTACTATAATGGGTAGATTGTGGATGGGATATATAGATGCAAGTCAATAATATCTGACTGTTTATTTAGCCAATCTCTGTGTCAGTATGCTGCTGTTGTGATACGCTGGAGCACATACAAATTACAGTATCCTTCTGTAATACCTGTGGATATTATGAATATGTGCAGAAGGATGTTTTTAGCATTTGTTACCTTAATTAACAGTGCATGCCATATACAGAAGGTAAACTGTATCATATGTTTCTCTGTGGCATTCAGTCTGCTACATTATTATAGTTTGTGAAATCCAAGTGAAAGCATATAATCATTGCTTTGTTGTAATAGTTTTAAGAATGTATTTGCTTCGTAAGCTACTGCTTTGACACACTCACTGATATATTTTGCTCTGTATCTTCTGCATCGTATATCTTTATACTCTCTATCTGAACTTGTTCTCCTCCATCTGTAGCTGTCTCTCTCCATTCCCTTTACACTTTTTACCCTTTTACTTATTTCTGTACATCATACTCTGCTCTTCTCTCTATCTGCTCTCCCTCATATTCTACCTCTACATCTATTCTTTGCAAATTTTTGTCTTCTCTTTTCTACTGTTCTACTACCACTTTTCAGTTAATACTCGGTCAACACTTGCTTTTTTTCTATTTTATTACAGTCCCTAACCTTGTGGTGGTATTGCTAATGCTGGATCATAGTGTCTCATCTGCAGTTTTCCAGTGAACTCTGGACCTCAGCAAGATGCTCCAGCTCTAAGAACTAGTCCAATCTCAGTAAAAACAACTAGTGTAGGTCTACAGACTACCTGCAATACGTTTTGCTAACGTTGCTGTTACACCTAAGGCTGGCATGATCTAGGACCTGCTTCCCCCCTTCTTAACCATACTAGCAGGCTCCTGAATTTAAGACTACTTTCTACAATTTTTTTGTTGTTCCTCTAGCCTTATGAGGCAGTTCTTGTTCATTAACTTTGCAAGCACCCTCCTGTATGTAACAATACTTTAGTTTCTGAAGTGTCTTAAGAAGCAAATTTAGCTTACCCATTTCTATCACTCCATCTGCTGCTTTCATACAAATTAACCTGTGCATCTCCTTTTCTTAGAATTTCAATATTCTACTCTACTGATTGTTTTTCTTTTTCTGACCTGGCTAAACCTGCTCCATTTGCCCTCGCTACACTCAGGCTCACTCCATTCCCCATAACCTACCCCCATTCCTACCCACTCCCTCTCTCATTACATTTAAACATACCCTAGCCACTCCGCTTTTGCTACTCAAACACTCTGTCTCAACTACAAGCCACTCCCAGTTATCCTACTGAAACACTCTATGAGTAGTATTTGCAATAAGCTGAGAGAATTTCACACCTAGCTCACTCAATAGTCCCCAGATATTGTAACCATCATGGACACCTTGCTGAAGCCGCACATATCTGACACAGATATAGAGCCAGCAGGTTATAATATACTATGTAAACACAGGCTTTATAAAAAGAAGGTGGGGTAGCACTAGTCTACCATAACTCCTTCACTATTACACCTTTCTTTAAAACCATACCATCCTTAGACAACCTGGAAGCACTAATAGCACTACTACAAGTAAATAACAATAAACAGATTTGTATCACTTCTGTATACATTCTGCCAAGGCAAAACATCCCTACCCTTGAGAATTTCCTATCTTGGACAACACATAACATATCTACTGAAATTATAATATTAGGAGATACAAACATAAATTGGAAAACTGTAGAACTAGACTCACCAACAACTTGTATTAATCTCTATAGATACAGTCAACTTATCACCTGCCGCACTAGAATACAAAAAGACTGACCTGCAGCAACACTTGACTAGATCTTAATATCAGACCCCCACAAATTCTCCAACACAGGGTCCCTCCCTTACTCCCTAAATGAACATCTACTTGTCTTTTACATGCAGGGTCCAGACCCAGCTACTAAAACCTCATTCCTATGAAACAACCAGAAACCTAACCAAGTTTAACACCTCGACTTTTACCACCATTCTAAAAGTCCATAATTGGGACCCTCTACATACCCTCCAAACAGACAAAGCTGTTGAATACTTTAACACAGTTTTACTAGGCACCCTGAACTCTCTTGTCCCGGCATGAATCAAAATAATAAAAACTACAATGCCCCTTGGTTAACTAAAACTACAAAACAACTACTTCTTACCAGAGACAGAGCCTGAAAAATATGGCACAGTATCATAGGTTCATAGGTTCATACTAGGCTATCTGCCCTAGGGCATTTATAAGCCTAGCCAGAGTGTGTCTGACTTTCGCCACCCATTTTAAATTAATTTTGCTATGCCCTTTTTCGAGGTTGGTATACTGTGCCTCTGTCTAACAGTGACACAGAAGTGATACCCAGGGAAAACCTATGATCTCCCATCCACTCATCAAGATTCCTCTTGAAGAAAGTCAATGAGGGACTCTGCCTAACCTGGACTGGGATTTTATTCCAGAGTGAAGGGAGCCTCTGGGTTATGAATCTGTCCCTCCAGCATGTCCTATTTATTTCAGTGCTGAGGTTTAAATCTCTCGAGTGCGTAGCTCGATGGGATTTGGATTTTCTGAGGTGCAGCATGTCCATTAATTCTGGGTTGGACATGGCTTTATACATCAGGCACAGATCGCCTCTGAGCAGGCAGTATGCCACTGAGTAGAGCTGGAGTTTCTTTAACTGGGCAGCATATGGCATCTGTTTGAGCCCTTTGATCCTCTTGGTGAGGTACTTTTGGGGTCTTTCCAGTTTCTGCAGGTGTCTGGTAAGGTACATCCCAAAAGGGGCATTGTACTCAATTATGGGCCTGATGAGGGATGAGTAAAGAGGCACGATGACCTCCCCTGATCTAGATGTGAATCCCTTCATGATTAGGTGGGCTATATAAAATGTTTTTCTAACCACTTTGGCCACGTGGTTGTCAAATGAGAGATTGCTATCAACTTGGGTCCCCAGGTCCCTAATTACTTCTTCTGTACTTAATGGATTCAAAACACTTGTTAATGAAATTAACTTCAAACAGCTTCAGAACCAAGCCAAAAAAACAAGTTATTAAAGACAAGAAAACATTTTATAAAACAGCTATCTATCCATGTTAGTAACCTGGAAGTTCTGGAAATCTGTCTCTTCTCTTCTCTTCTCAATCCCAGAACCACTCAAAATCCATCCCCCATCCGCAACATGACCCTACAACAAATAGCTAACATATTCTTCTCCCACTTTATTGACAACATACTTAAACTTATTCCCACTCCCCCATAAGTTCAAATTTGTGTACCACCAATGATACAAGCTTCAAAACACCAACTCAACAGACAGTCCCTATTACTATACCACAAACACCCAGTTTCTCTTTAAAACCTCTTCTTACCTCAATAAATTTAAAACTTCTAAAATAAACTAAAACCCTTTTCCTTGTCCACTGACAACCTCCCCCAGAATACTTGAAAATTTCTGCAGATGCAATAGCATACCCCATCAGCATTCTAATAAACCGGACCATCAATGAACCCACCTTCCATCAAATCTGGAAAAATTCTATCATAACTCCACTTCATAATGGTGGAAATACAAATGACCTTACTAACCATAGACCCATCTCTATTCTCTCACCTCTCTCCAAAATATTAGAAAAGTGTAAGCATAGTCAACTTTTGAGCCACCTCATTGACAATAACCTCCTCGCCCCAACACAACATGGTTTTCGCCCTTTCCATAGCACCACCACTGCTCTCCTCTCCTTTACAGACACTGTGAACAAAGCATTGGATTCAAGACTAATAACCTCAGTAGTTCATAGGTTCATAGGTTCATAGGTTTATACTAGGCTATCTGCCCTAAGGCATTTATAAGCCTAGCCCAAATTTTTGTGGCTTACGCCACCCCTTATATGAAAAAATACTGTGCCCATTAGTTTGTTGTGCCTCTGTCCAGCAGTGACACAGAGATGATTCCCGGGATAAACCTACATCTCCCATCCACAGGTCAAGATTTCTCTTGAACAGAGCCAGCGAGGTGCTCTGCCTCACATGGATCGGGATTTTATTCCACAGCATAGGGAGTCTCTGAGTGATAAATCTATCCCTCCAGCACGTCTTATTTATATCCGTGCTAAGGTTTAAGTCGCTTGCTCTAGTGGTTTTGGTGGATTTGGATTTTTTGAGGTGGAGCATGTCCATTAATTCCGGGTTGGACATGGCCTTGTATGTCAGGCACATGTCACCTCTGAGCAGACGGTATGCAACTGAATAGAGCTGGAGTTTCTTCAATCTGGCAGCATATGACAGATTTTGGAGTCCCTTTATCCTTTTGGTGAGGAACTTTTAGGGTCTCTCCAATTGCTGCAGATGTCGGGTGAGATACATCCCGAATGGGGCATTGTACTCGATCATTGGTCTGATAAGTGAAGAGTACAGAGAACAATGACCTCACTAGATCTGGATGTGAATCCCTTCATGATCAGGTGGGCAATGTAGAAGGTCTTTCTAACCACTTTAGCAACGTGAGTGTCAAAAGAAAGGCCACTGTCAACCTGGGTCCCCAGGTCCCTGATAACCTCTTCTGTGCTTAGTGGATTGCCATCTATATGGTAGCTTGGGGTTACCTTGTTTTTCCCAAAGGGTATGACTATACATTTTTTGGCGTTTAACTTCAGGCCATGGCTCTGGCACCAGCTATCTGTTTCCGTGAGTCCCTTCTGAAGGATATCCATGTCCGATGCACTTTCCACTATGGCGCCCAGTTTGCAGTCATCTGCAAACTTTGTCAGCCAAAGTCCTCCCATGTTGGCCTGTACTTCTGAGAAGTAGATGCTGAACAATAGGGGGCCAAGGACCGAGTCCTGTGGGACACCACTTGTGACCGGCTTGGAGTCTGACATAGCGCCAGCAACTCTAACCCTGTGGGTTCTGTCCTTAAGCCAGTTTGCAACCCATCTTGTGACATATGGGTTTACATTTAAGCTGGTAAGTTTTTCTACAATACCCGAGTGGGGTATTGTGTTGAAGGCCTTTGCAAGGTCAAGGTAGGCTGTATGGACTGCCTTTCCCTCATCAATGGCCTTGGTGACTGTTGTCCTATTGGACTTATCCAAAGCATTTGACACAGTGTCTCACATCAAACTTCTTCAGCAATTATCAAAGATTGGCTGCACCCATCAAACACTAACTTGGTTTACAAACTACCTATACAACCGACAACAATCAGTCAAATGGCAAAGCAAGCAATCTACCTATTTGTTAAACAAGGTAAAAGTCCCACAAGGGTCCATTCTTGGACCCCTGCTCTTCAATATCTTTAATTTACATTTAGTCTCCCTTCAGACCGCACTCATCCAATCCGCCAGTGATTCCACTATCACATACTCCTCCAAATATTTCCAAGACCGCTTACAAATCATCCAGAAAGCTTTCAAATCCATAGAAACCTGGTTGAATAAAGCCCATTAACTTCTAAATGTGTAAAAAACTAAATTACTAATATTCTCATCCAAACCACCTCTACAAGACTTCAAAGTTTCTTAACAAAGCAACACAGACATTCAGGCAGTAAATTCTGAAAAACTACTTGGTATAACAATAGATGACAAATGCTCCTATGGACAACACATTCTACATGCTATAAAAATAAAAAAACACGTTATAAGCCAGGAAAACTCTTTTGACATAAAAGATACATGGATAAACATACAAAAATCAAGCTGACTAGCACAGAACTCCTTCCCTCCCTTCTCTACGGCACTCCCATTTTCACAAACCTTCACTCTTCCCTGCTTAATAAACTACAAAGCTGCTACTACAAAACTGCAAAATTTTCCACAAGCCTTCAACACCAAACCCATCACTGCTAAGCTATCAAAGAGATTAATTGGTATGAATTCCCCCAATACCTCAGCTATACCCAATTAACTCTTGCTCACAAATTACAATATAACCCACAGAAATAGCCTGCACTATTAACTATCCTTCAATCCTACTTTCCCTCCAGGAATCTATGGTCCACAAATAAGCACTTTTTAATTGTCTCTAAACCATACAAAAGAGCAGGGCTAAGCCTGTATTCCCATACCATAGCCAAACTGTGGAATTCTCTACCAATAACAATTACTATGTTACATTTTTATAAGGCTTTCAAATCCTCTCTAAAACACCACTGCCTTAATACCCCCACATGTTCATTTACCTTTAGTACCAGACCCCCATAAAATATCCCTATTCTTTTTCTTTTCTTTTCTTTTCTTTTCATCTAATTGACTTATACACTTAAACACTAACCGTATAAAACCAACTACTAGTTACTACCTCAACCATATGTAAAAAAAAATACATATGTGTATGAGTGGTATGTTACTGCGTTTTTGTATTGCTAAACTACTGTCTTTTTATAACTTTGGAAACAATTCTTGTTTATGTAATTTTGTAAATTTGTTTGTAATTATGTTGTGGAACTTTTCTTCCTGGGGTTCGACTGAAAATAGGTTTCTGACCCAGTGGACTTTCCCGGTCAATAAATAAATAAATAATACAGGTAACAGGGTCCCCTCCATGTAAACCACACTTCTGCTGTAATGCACATCATGTGTAAGTAACACAATGGGATGCAGAACAAAGCAATCATAACTGGATGAGGACAAATGTCTGTAATGGACTCCAGGTTGTAGATGGTGCATCTCCTTTGCCACAGCTTGTAAATGTGCCAGCCCCCAGAACCCTGCTTACACTTATGAAGGAAACCACTTTGTCTCAAAGATTATGGATGCAGGAGTAGGCTGCATGAAGACATTCCCCAGTATTCACTAATCTCCCTGCACAGAAGCACCCATTTGGAGCAGGACGGCAGTGCACCATGCATATTAATAAGGCACGCTGCCCAAGCTCCTAGGCTTACACGGAGTGTGTACAAGTGCAAGAGGCATGTCTGAGAGCAGTGCTCTCAGAATAAACACACCACTGCAATGTAGAACAGCAGAAAGTGTTAAGAAATGAGCGAGATCACTCATAGGTGTCCTCATATCCCCACCAACAGTCTCCCATGTGTACAACAGCAACAGTACATAAAAATCAAATGAAGAATCCCCTTTATTTTTATTTTAAAAATCTGAGTACAGCTAACCATAGGTGCGTGGGTGAGCCCATCACTTAGCTATGGTTAAAGCAGCTTAAAAGGCTGAAAAGGATAACAAGCAAGATACATGCAAATGAAGCAGCATAGCAATAGTGTAGTGGGCAGAGCATTTGCCTAACAAGCAGGCATTCCCAGTTTAAGTCCCACTGAAGTAGAATCTATTTTACATGGCAAAGCACATTATAACCAATATTTATGTTGCAAAACCCACGAAAAAACATATATGTATGAACTGGAGTACTGCAGGAAATGCACATGGAAAGTGTCAGTGTCATAATGAATAAGGCACTAGTAAGCAGGTTTAAGCACAAATAAGCAGTAGTACGCATATATAAGCATTAGTAAGCATGTTTAAGTGCATTTGTGTGGGGGTAAGCATTGCCTACACAGATTAAGCAAAGTAGAAGCTAAGTGTAAAAAACTGTAACTGGAAGTAAGTACTGCTTAGCTCTGTGCAAACCCACGCAAACCTGCTTACAACTGCTTTAAAGTGCCTTACCCACTAGGTATTCAATGGTCCATGTTCTGTACAGCAACAAAATAAACAGCCTCTGCAAAGCTCGGACCCAGGACCCTGCACACCATAGACAAAGTGATTTACCACTAAGCCATGTCAGATATAAATAAATCTGATGTTTTCAGAAGCATAACCTCCAGTCCAGGCATGCAACAGTACAGAGAATGTATACCAACATCTAGATGTATGTTTGTGTAAATATATTAATATCATGTCTATATATGTAGATATATATTTCTAAAAATATATATATATATATTAATATATATGAACATATATGCATGCAAATGCCTACATCAACACATATACACCTATATGTCTGCACCTAAATGTCTACATTTACAGAGCAAGTTACATATGTGTACACAGATATACATCTATATAGGTATATACAGACATAGTTATATATATGTAAGCAGATATATATAGCAAAAAAGACCACAGTGAAGAACTTCTCAAAAGCAAACTTCACACTTCTTAAAACTGGAGTGGTATCCTTCAAGGCCCCCGAGCCAGTGGAAACCACAACCCACGCTGCTGAAACCCTTACAAATGCCTTCTACGAGCACCTCCAGGAATGTATGGATCAAGCAATCCCTAATAAAATCAAGACTCTTTCCACCAAAGGCAGGCGCCCGGTCTGGTGGACCCCAGCCATAAACAAACTCTACAACAAGAGGAGAAAGCTACCACATGACAGAGCAAAATCCCTAAAAGGGAAGGCATCTCTGATCAATACTAGCAAAAAACTACGATCACTCATAAAATCATCCAAGGCCAACTTTGAGAGAAAAATCGCTAATGACACAAAAGACAATCATAAGGCCTTCTTTAGCTATGTTAGAAACCTGGGTGGAAACTCCCAGATATGCTCAGAATTAGTCCAAAATGATAAAAAAATCACTGATCCCACAGACATTGCCAACATACTAGCAGACAGGTTCAGTGCAAATTTCGCCCCCCCCCCCCAAAAGGAGAAATATCTATTCCACCAGAGTCTAGCCTCCCAAACATCTCAGATGCCCAGGTGAGAGCTGCTCTCTCTAAAGCAAAAAACACAGCATCAATGGGACCGGACGGTGTCCCCGGCTGTGAGCTACACGAACTCAATGAGGAACTAAACCCACACATAAGGCTGCTGTTTAATCTTAGCCTTACTACAGGATACATACCCAAAGAATGGTGTACGGCAACCAAAGCTATGGAGAGGATCATAATGGAACTCATAAATAAAGACATTGGGGACCGACCTACAGACACTGGATCCTACCCAATTTGGCTTTGTCTTGAACTTGGTCGACTTTTTTGAAACAGTCACTAAGGCCATTGATGAGGGTAAGGCAGTTCACACAGCCTACCTTGACCTAGCAAAAGCGTTCGACACAATACCCCACTCGGGCATCATAGAAAAGCTCACCAGCTTAGATGTAAACCCATATGTCACAAGATGGGTTGCAAACTGGCTCAAGGACAGAACACATAGGGTTAGAGTTGCTGGTGCCATGTCAGACTCTAAGCCGGTCACGAGCGGTGTCCCACAGGGCTCAGTCCTGGGCCCCCTCTTGTTCGGCATTTATTTTTCTGAAGTGCAGGCAAACATAGGGGGATTGTGGCTGACAAAATTTGCAGATGACTGCAAACTGGGCACCATAATTGACACTCCATCAGACACAGACATCCTCCAGAGAGGTCTCATAGAAATGGATAACTGGTGCCAGAGCCATGGCCTTAAGCTAAATGCCAAAAAATCTATAGTCATACCCTTTGGGAAAAACAAGGTAACCCCTAATTACCACATAGGTGGTAATCCATTAAACACGGAAGAAGTTATCAGGGACCTGGGGACCCAAGTTGACAGTAACCTCTCTTTTGACACTCACATTGCCAAAGTGGTTAGGAAGACCTTCTACATTGCCCACCTGATCATGAAGGGATTCACATCCAGATCAGGAGAGGTCATTGTACTACTGTACTCTTCACTTATCAGACCAATGATTGAGTACAACGCCCCATTCGGAATGTACCTTACCCGACACCTGCAGCAGTTGGAAAGACCCCAAAAGTTCCTCACCAAAATATAAAGGGGCTCAAACATATGTCATATGATGCCCGACTGAAGAAACTCCAGCTCTATTCAGTCGCATACCATCTGCTCAGAGGTGATCTGTGCCTGACATACAAGGCCATGTCCAACCCGGAATTAATGGACATGCTCCACCTCAAAAAATCCAAATCCACCAGAGCCACGAGAGCAAGAGACTTAAACCTCAACACTGATATAAATAGGACGTGCTGGAGGGACAGATTTATCACCCAGAGACTCCCTACACTATGGAAGAAAATCCCAGTCCATGTGAGGCAGAGCCCCTCACTGACTCTGTTCAAGAGAAATCTTGACGAGTGGATGGGAGATCGTAGGTTTACCCCGGGAATCATCTCTGTGTCACTGCTGGACAGAGGCACAGCAAACTAATGGATATAGTATTCTCATCCTAAGGGGTGGTGAAAGCCACACACACTCTGGCTGGGCTTATAAATGCCCTAGGGCAGATAGCCTAGTATGAACCTATGAACCTATATATATATATATACATATATGTATATATATATATATATATATATATATATATATATATATATATATATATATATATATGGCTATACATCTGTAGATAGCAATGGCAGATTAACAAAAATACATATGTCCACATGCACTGTTAATGGGGATGAGAGGCCCCACACACTATGTGTGTTGTACGAATAGGCATCCCACCCTCACAGCCAAACACGTCCACCCTGCAATACACTACCAAGTGTGAAATATGTAAAACCTGCTCTACATTGGACACAGGTGTCACATACTACCAGCCACCTCCACACAGGATACATGTTACAAACACACACACACACACACACACACACACACACACACACACACACACACACACACACACACACACACACACACCTGTCATGTCTGGAAGTAGAACCCCTACCTAACTAGTTTATTACACTACAGCACTACGCAGTTACAGTACATGCCACGGCGATTACTGGAGTACTCCTTCCCCAAAGCTGTATATCAGATTGGATGATCAGCAGGATTGCCAAAGTAGGACATTCAAATTGTAGTGAGTGTGACTAGCCTAAAATGCATTGCTCCCTACACAGACAGTAACACACACACAAAACATTCACAACTGACATGTGTGGGTATAGAATCCCTAACAGAGGTCTATATCACACTACAGCATGGAGCTGATATAGGACACACCACAGAGATTACTAGAGAACTCCTTTGCCAAAAGTGTATTTCACAACGAATGATATCAGCAGGATTGCCAAAGTAGGTCATTTGAAATGTACCGAGTGTGACTAGCCTATAGTGCATTGCTTTGTACACAGACATTGAAACACACACAAAACATCCAAAACTGCCATGGGTGGGGATGGAACCCTACCACAATTCTAAATCACACAACAGCAGTATGCAGTTATGGCACATGCTACAGACATTTCTGGGCTACAAACTTCCCAGAGGTGCATTTCTAGGTGGGTGACATAAGCAGCCTTGCCAAAGTTGAGTATATGAATTGTAAAACATGTGAGTACCCTAAAAAGTATTGCTCTCTACACAGACAGGCACACATACTTGCCATGTCTGGGATTAGAACACCTACCTAAATGTTACAGGACACGCTATGAAGATTACTGGGCTACAACCTTCCCAGAGGTGTATTTCTAGGTTGGGTGACATCAGCAGCCTTGCCAACATTGAGTATATGAATTGTAAGGAGTGTGAGTGCCCTAAAAAGCATTGCTCTCTACACAGACAGACAAACACACACACTTTCCATGTCTGGGATTTGAACACCTACCCAACTACTTTATTACACTACAGCAGTATGCAGTTACAAGATGCGCTACAGAGATCACTGGGCTACATCCTTCCCAGAGGTGTATTTCTAGGTGGGTGACATCAGCAGCCTTGTCAATGCTGAGTATATGAAATGTAAGGAGTGTGAGTACCCTAAAAAGCACTGCTCTCTACACAGTTAGAGACAGACAGACTCACACAAACACACACACAGACACAGTTGCCAAGTCTAGGGTTAGAACTCTTACCTAACTACTTTATCACAATACAACAGTACACAGTTACAGGACGCGCTATGGAGATTACTGGGCTACAAACTTCCTAGAGGTGTATTTCTAGGTGGGTGACATCAGCAGCCTTGCCAAAGTTGAGTATATGAATTGTAAGGAGTGTGAGTACCCTAAAAAAGCATTGCTCTCCATACAGTCAGAGAGAGACAGACACGCACACAAACACACACTCATACAGTTGCCAAGTCTGGGCTTAAAACTCCTACCTAACTAGTTTATCACACTACAGCAGTACCCTGTTACAGGACATGCCATGGAGATTACTGGGCTCCAACTCTCCCAAAGGTGTATTTCACATTGGATGACCTCAGCAAGCTTGTCATAGTAGGGCTATGGGGAGGGTGGTGTGTGCATGGGCCATAACCCTTTCATCTAGGGTTGACACAGCACATGCGGGCACACACAGGGTCATATGTCACAGGTACGTATATACAGCTGCTAGATGACTACTTCCTTGTACAGTCATGTTGCAGAGCTGGCACGTGCACCACATATTCTGTAATGCTGACAGATACTGGTGGCTAGTATCTGCAGTGTGACATCTGCACCTCATGTGTTTGGGGCCCTTTGGCTGTGTGCTGGGTGGGACAGGCCTGAATGGCTCCTTGTTACAGTCACCCTCTTCCACACATCTATGTATGTCTACCTTTGGCTTATTATAGTGTGTTGTCCTGACATATATGTCTGTATTCCTACCCACTGTGTTTGCAAGGCATGAGTGGTGCATACTGACTAGTGTCTGCCATATCAACTGCAACTGCCAGATATGTCTGGTCCACTGGTGTTTGCAGACATGGCCTTCATGTGTTTGTGTGGGTATGCCTAATATGACCTTTCAGTATGTTGTTGACTGACATTGCCTTCATTTCTCTCTGACATTGCCTTCATTTCACTAAGTGTGTGAGCATGCCCAGTATGGCCATCTGTATTGAATGTGTGGATCATGTCCAGGTAGTTTGTGCTGCAGTGCTGACCATTGTGTTGTACACCAAGAGGTAGCATGCTGTCTCTGCAGGGTATCCATTGATCATTTGGCTTTGACTGTTACTACATTTCTGCATAGCAAGGGGGGCTGACTGTTTCTACATTTCTACACAGAAGTGGGGGGCACACCTGACTGTTATTACATTACTATGTAGGATGGGGGCACACCTGACTATTTCTACATTTCTACACAGGGTTGGGGGGCACACCTCACTGTTATTACATTACTATATAGGATGGGGGGGGGCACATGTGACACTTGTACACATTTGCTATGACTGTACTGGTATGTCAGGTACTCCATTTCATTCTGTATTGCTAACTATCATGCTGACTAGAGACATACCAGTGTACTACAGACCGTGGCTTTGGTTGCCCTACATATTATTGTCTGACTTCCTACCCTTCAGAACTAACATCACACTGACTGCCCTGCTGTGGTCTGTCTGTGTAGGCCTGGGGGGAGGTTAACCAAAGCCATCATTCTGGGGCCATGGCACAGACTCTGTTTGGGTTTGTCTACACCTGTCCTGCTGGCTGAGACTGTTGTTGGGTATGTGAACCATCCTGACTAGCATGTGTGGGTCATATGGACACACATGTCGCTCAGCACATTTCCTGCAGTGGGTTTTGTCACCCTGTGTAGTACTGGCTGCTATGGTGACTCCAGTATGTGTTGCAGATGTCATGGTACCACTATGGGTGTCTACTGTCTGCTGCCATAACATTCAGCCACCCAATTCCCTTGCATGTTCAAATCCATACCATAGCTACAGGTAACAACACATTTTATTCCATTTGGCAATTGGTAGATTGATTGACTTACCTTGAGGGTGTGCCAAACTTGTGGATGGTGCTAGAGGGCTGCCTATGTCAGATGCACATGTTACACTCCCTAAACATGGTTGAGTACAGGTAGTGTCATGTTTGGCATCCCTTTTACTGTATATACGAGTCAGAGAAAGGTGTAATTCCCTGGGTCCCTACTGTGTCAGTGCATGTGCTATGCGTTGCCTCTTTGCCAAGGACAGGGCATACTAGGCATGCCTCCTTCTGCCTACTGGGGCAGGCTCAGGTTGTTGTTCCTCCGGTTCACTCTATGCCTGTGCAGGCCTTAGCATTGGTGGGGGGCTGTGTGGCCCTCCCCCATGCTGTTCCTGCTGCAGCTGTTTCTGCAGTATCATATTGTGTAGAATAGCACACACCATAACAACTTGGGTACATGCAGCTGGTGAATACTGAGCATCCCAAACACATGCTCTATTATATATCTGACATGTGTGTGTGCCTCATTATGGCATTGCTGTTCAGGTGTGTGTGCATTTTTGATGGGTGTTGTCAGCCATGGCTCCAGTGTGTATCCAGCATCCCCCACTAGGTGACTGTAGGGGATGTCCCCATTGGCAAATCTCTGGTACAGCTGTGTCAGATCCTATATGTGGGAATCGTCATAGCTTCCAGGGCAGCCAGCACACACATTCATTATAATGCCCTGGGCATCACATACAACCTGGCAGTTGATGGAGTGGATGCCCCTGCTTTTGCTGTAGGCCCTACCCTGCTCCCCAGGTGGTGCTTTGATGCATATGTGTGTGCAGTCTATAGCACCCACTACCCCAGGGTATTCTGCTATTTGGTGGAAGAGACGCATATTGCTGGTCAACACCTCACGGGTGTTGAGGAAATATACGTGCTCACTGGCATGTGCTGACATGGCATCCAGGAACTGGTGAAATACTCTGGATGCTGATGCCTGTGAGATCCCCATTATATCCCTAGTTGTGGTTTGGGAGGTACCTGTGGCTAGTATACATAGGCCTACACATACCTTGGTATCCACTGGGATGGGTTCCCTTCGGTCAGTTTGGTGTGTCAGATGTGGCCGGCACAGCTCAACAATTTGCTGTAGGAGGTCTCTGTGCACCTTATAATGCTCCACTATCTCCAGCTTATGTAGTCCCTGGTAGGTTACCCTGGGTCTGTACACTTTTCTCTGTCTCCTCCCTGTGGGTTGTTCAGCAGAATTCACATCCTCACCACTCTCAGCCTCTTGCACATATTTTTGAAAATAAAATAAATCCTGAAGTAACCACCACAGCTGTATAATCCAAACTGTTATATTCAATATCTCATTTATTCAAAGATAAAATGGATAAGCACTTTCGCGAAGCCAAATGTACGCTTCTTCAGATCCTTGACAATTTTAAAATGATACAAACAAGTTAATATATATACATCATATGACCATAAATACATCAATTAATCAATTATAAAATCAACTTCTAAAAGAGGTAATCACATCTTATTTAACTCTAACAGGGCGTACATCCAACACGGGCTTAATATTAATGTTATTATTAAGTCCTGGTGCTAGATGAGCTTGGAGTCTAAAAATCCATTGTAACTCAATTCTTTCTAAATGATTATTATCTCCCCCTCTTAAGTTCATTCTTACTTGTTGTAATACCCTAAAATTAAAATGATGTCCTTTTTGTTCCATTATGTGCTTCACTAGAGCATTTTGTATATTCTTATTCTTAATATCATATAAATGTTGATATATTCTATCTCTTAAGTGTTTCAGGGTCTTTCCTACATAAAAACTTTGGCAGTAATTACAACTAGCAAGATAAACTATATTGGTACTATTACATGTAGCATAAAACCTTGGTTCAAATAGAAAACCCATATTTGGATGTTGATATCTTTGTTCGATGCATATTAGTTCACACATTTCACATTTCCCACATGGGAATGTACCCAAGCGTTCATAATGTGTGACTACATCCTTCCTCTTCTCTCCACATAGCAAACGTTTTTAATTTTTATTATTCTTATAAGAGAAACTGGGTGTTTCACCTACCCATCTTTTTGTTTCTTCATCAATAGTTAAGACCTGCCAGTTTTTCCTTATTATGTCAGTCATCATCCTATTGTCCTTACTATAGTTAGTCATAAAGCGAACAGGATGTTTCTTATTCTCAAAATTACCACTTTTGTTTTTATTATCTACAAAGGCAATGTTTTCCTTTTCGTTTTGTTCTATCTTCATTTTAGCTCTTTCTAATTCAGTTTCTTTGTAGCCTCTTTCTAATATTAACCTCTCCAATCTCTCTACTTCTTGTTTCTCGTCTTGTGGAACATTACAGATTCTTTTTATTCTTTTCATCTGTCCTTCCGCTATGTTATTAAACACGTGTCCTGGATGCATACTATTATGATCGAATATACTATTTCTCCAACATTCTTTACAGTATAATTTAGTATTAACTTTCCCTCATTCATCTCTATAAATTGTTACGTCTAAGTAGTTCACTACTTCATATGAGTGAGTAGCTGTGAATTTTAAAAAAGACGTTGTTGATTCTAAATATGTTATGTACTCTTTTAGGGGCTTTCTTATCCCTCCCAAAACATAAAAATATCGTCTGCAAAACGTCTATATGTAATTATATTAGTACTTAAATTGTGACATCTTAGAAAATGTTTTTCCCAATGATAAACAACTAGATTCGCATATGAATATGAAGAGAACATGTTGATATGCACTCTATTAGATTTAGTACTTTCTAATAACATCTTTATGTATGAACAACAGCTTTATTTACAGCAATGGGCTGTAGCGATGGGCACCAAATGCGCAAATTCATATGCGAATCTAATTGTATATCATTGGGAAAACTTGTGACTTGTTTAAATATAAGAGACTTATGTGGCAAAGATTACATATGGAAGTGCACCTGCACTTTCATGCAGTTCCAAGGGGAATGAGGGTGTTGTGCATGCCTTCCTATGGGGATACGCATCCAAACCTTTTAAGAAAATGGCAACAATTGAACCTTGATCTTAGTTACCGGTATATACAATTAATAATAGACTATTTCACACCGAAAGAGAATGAACTCAAGCGACAGATACTTATCAAACATAAAGAAATTAGAACTCAGTATCATGGCGAAACATTTGACAATGTTTTGAATAATATGTATGTGAATGTTACTTGTCATGAGAATAAACTAAAGCAAATTAAGCAACGTAAGATACAAAGAGACTATCAAGACTTTACCGCTGGTAATGTCTTTTCCTGGTCTAGGCTAAATGAAGAGTCTCAAAATATGAATATGGTTGCATCTATGGATACATCTGGCACATTTAACCAAACGCCTCAAACAACTACAACTACCAATTTAAATGAGAATTTTATTCAGTCAAAAGTGCTTCAAAACTCAAATACACCTTTTGAAGTGGAACACAATGTAGTTTTGAATGAGAATACTGGCGTGCACTTAGGTGTATCCACTAACATCATAGAAGCAAGTTCCACCCCTCCATCCAATCAGGAAGCAAGATTTCAGGTTGATTTGTGAACGGGACCGAAGCAAGTTATACCTAACACCATAGAGCATTTTTTACCACTACCAGTCAAAGCACAGGCGTATCAACAGCAACAGTCAGAGAGCAGAGGAAGGCGAAAAGGGAAATTTTCAGTGGAAAGAGAGACCTCGAACCGAAGGGTGAGGCTATGACAGGATTAGTGATTAATTTATCCAATCATACATTGACAAAGGAAGAGACTCAAGTTCTAGATAAATGTTTGACTTTTATACCAACCACAAGGACAAACGTAAGTGATTTATTGATTGACTTGAGACTTTTCAGTCGTAACTTACCCTTAAAATTATTTTTTAAGGATGAGAAAAAGAATGAAACTGACAAGAGCACATTCAAGAGAAAAAGTACTTTTACACCAAGTGTACCGCCACATATTGATATGTTTGACAAGTTATGTGAAAGAGATATATATGATAGCTTACCTTGTAAGAGTAAAAATAATTATTATAATATAACCAGAGAAGAGAAGATAGCTCTGACCTCTTTACAAAATAATGATAAAATAAGCATCAGGCCTGCCGACAAATGCAGAGCAATAGTCCTCATGAACAACGAACATTATAAGAATGTTATTGCACATGTTAAGTGATGAAAATACTTATAAATTTTTGCAGAAGTCTGATTATGACAGGATTTTAAGAAATGTAAGAGATAATTTGTATGACTTACTTGTGTAGACAACTGGATGAGCAACTTTATACTTTTTTATCAGTAGACAAACCTATGATACCTTGTATTAAAGGTTTACCCAAAGTTCATAAGTCTTTGGAACAACCCCCGGTGAGACCCATAGTAGATGGAGGGGGATGGATAACAGGATCCATCTCATTGTACATAGAAAGTAAATTAGGACCAATAGTAAGAAATATACCTAGTATTCTCAAAGGCACAACACAATGATTGGATCATTTGGGAGAGAAGGCAGTTGAATTAAGTGGGAAGCAGTACTTAATGGTCACGTTGGATGTACAGAGTTTATTTACTGTGATTCCTAATGACCATGGTATAGAAGCAGTAAGAGAAATACTCAATACTGTGACGACAGTTAGTAATGAAGAGAACATGTTGATATACACTCTATTAGATTTAGTACTTTCTGATAACATCTTTATGTATGAACAACAGCTTTATTTACAGCAATGGGGTGTAGCAATGGGCACCCCATGCACAAATTCATATGCGAACCTAGTTGTATATCATTGGGAAAAACATTTTCTAAGATGTCACAATTTGAGTACTAATATAATTACATATAGACATTTTGTAGACAATATTTTTATGTTTTGGGAGGGACAAGAAAAGCCCCTAAAAGAGTACATAACATATTTAGAATCAACAACGTCTTTTTTAAAATTCACAGCTACTCACTCATATGAAGTAGTGAACTACTTAGACGTAACAATTTATAGAGATGACGGGGGGAAAGTTAATACTAAATTATATCATAAAGAATGTTGGAGAAATAGTATATTCGATCATAATAGTATGCATCCAGGACACGTGTTTAATAACATAGCGGAAGGACAGATGAAAAGAATAAAAAGAATTTGTAATGTTTCACAAAACGAGAAACAAGAAGTAGAGAGATTGGAGAGGTTATTAATAGAAAGAGGCTACAAAGAAACTGAATTAGAAAGCACTAATATGAAGATAGAACAAAAAGAAAAGGAAAAAATTGCCTCTGTAGATAATAAAAACAAAAGTGGTAATTTTGAGAATAAGAAACATCCTGTTCGCTTTATGACTAACTATACTAAGGACAATAGGATGATGACTGACATAATAAGGAAAAACTGGCAGGTCTTAACTATTGATGAAGAAACAGAGCTGGGTAGATGAAACACCCAGTTTCTCTTATAAGAATAATAAAAATTTAAAATGTTTGCTATGTGGAGAGAAGAGGAAAGATGTAGTCATACATTATGAACGCTTGGGTACATTCCCATGTGGGAAATGTGAAATGTGTGAAGTAATATGTATCGAACAAAGATATCAACATCCAAATATGGGTTTTCTATTTGAACCAAGGTTTTATGCTACATGTAATAGTACCAATATAGTTTATATTGCTAGTTGTAATTACTGCCAAAGCTTTTATGTAGGAAAGACCCTGAAATGCTTAAGAGATAGAATATATCAACATTTATATGATATTAAGAATAAGAATATACAAAATGCTCTAGCGAAGCACATAATGGAACAAGAAGGAAATATTTTTAATTTTAGGGTATTACAACAAGTAAAAATGAACTTAAGAGGGGGAGATAACAATAATTATTTAGAAAGAATTGAGTTACAATGGATTTTTAGACTCCGAGCTCATCTAGCGCCAGGACTTAATAATATCAATATTAAGCCAGTGTTGGATGTACGCTCTGTTAGAGTTAAATAAGATGTGACTACCTCTTTTAGAAGTTGATTTTATAATTGATTAATTGATGTATTTATGGTCATATGATTATATATATTAACTTGTTTGTATCATTTTAAAATTTTCAAGGATCTGAAGAAGCAAACATTTGGCTACACGAAAGCACTTATCCATTTTATCTTTCAATAAATCGGATATTGAATATAACAGTTTGGATTATACAGCCGTGGTGGTTACTTCAGCATTTATTTTATTTTCATCAGACTGTTTGGCTGCAGGAACTTTCGGGTGGTGACTACAGTGTGTTTTGTGCACATGTTGTTCTATATTGCCTGCTGCAGTCCTTCTCATTTTGTAGGCATGTTTGTTAAAATTTCCCTGCTTGTATGCACCGGTGGTGTAGAGTGTGGGAAAAATTAGAGGGGAAGGTGTTTGCTTAGTTTATCATAATGTTCTGGGCTGGGCTGGTCTGCTGCCTGTGTAATTGCCTGATTCTGATACATTTCACCTGCCAGCTATGCTACTTCTCCTTGATTACCTTCCTACTGCTGTTTTCTCTTCCCATTGCCTCCCTGTTTAAGCCCGTGTGCACGCCACACAAACAGAGTGCACAAATGTGGACACGACTGCTATTTCCTGGTTTAACTTCTTTTTTCTTCTTGTAAAACCTGGTGCACGGCATGCACACCCACTTAGACTTTGTAAAGAGTGTTAGGCAGACTTAGACACACCCCCTAACTTTGCTGTGCTAAGCTTGGAGCAAACCCGAGCTGCAGGGCTCCAGTCTGCTTATAGTATGCCTGACACACCCCATGATGTCACCTACCTCCTAGGCTTGCACCAGGCTATTCCTACTCTTACACTGTTAGGACCTGACTCACATCCTGGGGTAAACAGGGATTCACTATCTTTCCCCTAATTTGCATTGGATTGCCTGCTAATGCATAGTTACATGTCTCACACTGAGCCTCCCCTCTTAGCAACCACTACTCACTGGCCAGATTGTCTTCTGCCTGCCATTGACTTGCATGGCAGAATACTGATTTTAGTTAGAATGCTTATTTTAGGTAAAAAAAAATGTTTTTTTTTTTTTTTTTTTGCAATGCCAATGGCCTTATACTTGGCCATTGGCATGCTTACTACTTGATATGCAGCCTTTATTCAGAGCTGTCATAGCTCCGTTTTGGATTTTGCAGACATGTACTCAGTTACTAACCAAGTACATTTCTGCAGATAGCACTAGTCTTGCACGGACTGTTGTGAGCTTCCTGGATTGCAAAATCACCTCATTTGCATGGATTTCATCTGCAAATGGGGTGATTTGCATACCAGGGCTTAGTCCGTGCAAGATTAGTGCAAGAGTACTCATGCACACTCCTGCGGGCTGTTCCTGGATAGCACAGCAGACATATTGCCTGCTTGAGCTCCTGCACCAATCTTACACCCCGTGCAAGCTTTTAAGAATCCAGGGGATTGTCCCTGTTAGCCTATGATACACATGTCAACCTATGGAGCCATGCACCTATACTGCTTTATCTTTGCGAAGACATTTTGATTCTGTGCTGACATTCCTTCCTGTGCTCTGATGGCTATGGGTTTATTGTAGCACTCCAAAAACACCACTCCATGAACCATCTCACCAAATAAAAAAAAAAAACACACTGAACAACTGGATAAACAGTCACTATCCACTTTTCCTGTGTTCCTAGTACTTCAACATGAAGCCTTCCAGGGAATAATCATGCACAAGAATGGTTTACTTTATATACATTTCACTACATTCATTATTCAATTCAATTATACAATAATTGATCAATTAATCAGTGAGTCAAGAAAATTAAAATCTAAAGTGCATCCTGAGCAGTAAAGTGCTTCAGAAGCATTCAAAGTGCATCAAAACATATAAAGTGCATCCCCTTGCATTCCTCTTGCATTTAACACTATAATTTAAGAAGTTAATACAAAAGCACTTATGCATCTCTAGATTAACAAATACTAAAACATTTTGCCCTACAATGGTTGATCAATTAATCAATGAGTCAATAAAATTTTAAATCTAAAGTGCATCCTGAGCAATTAAAATGCTTCAGAAACATTTAAAGTGCATTAAAAAACTTTTAAAATGCAAGTTCATACAAAAGCACATACATCTCTAAATTAACAAATACTAAAACATTTTGTCCTACAATAGTTGATCAATTAGTCAGTGAGTCAAATTAATTTAAATCTAAAGTGCATCCTGAGCAATTAAAGTGCTTCAGAATCATTTAAAGTACATCAAAAAACTTTTAAAATTCATCCCTTACATTCCTATTGCATTTAACTTAATAGTTTAAGAAGTTCATGCCAATGCACCTATATATCTTTAGATTAATAAATGCTTAAATATTTAAATATTTTACACTATACATATGAATCATTCATCCTCTATGTCTATGCATTTATAAAATAATGCATACTGAAACATTTCTTCCTATACATGTAAATCTGATTCCATAGTAAGCCCATGGGGCCACAAAGTTCCAAAATTAATATTATACCATGACCCCCCCAAAACGTGCACGCTGATTGGCCAGTGTGCCCGTTGTAAATCGAGTTATACTAATGGAAAAAGGTCCGGTTGCCTGGACTTTTTTCCATTAGTATAACTCGGTTTTTAAAACACTGTCTCGCTATGTTAAATGGGTTTAACATAGCGAGACAGTTTTAAAATAAGCAACGGAGATCTCCGTTGCTTATTTTAAAGCTGTCTCGCTATGTTAAACCCATTTAACATAGCAAAACAGTGTTTTAAAAAAAAGCAACGGAGAAAGCAAGATCTCCGTTGCTTTTTATTCGCTATATTAAATGAGTTTAACATAGCGAGACAGTTTTAAAATAAGCAACGGACATCTCCGTTGCTTATTTTAAACTGTCTCGCTATGTTAAACTCATTTAACATAGCGAACACTAAAAGCAACGGAGACCTTGCTTTCTCGTTACTTTGCCCACAACTCTGATGTACTGCGCGCCGCAGTACATCAGAACTACGCCGGATGCCAGACATCTGCGGAAGGGCAGTAAACAGGCATTATACTATGCCATTATTTAAGAAAAGTAATAGTTTATTTTCTTAAATAATGTCATGGTATAATAGCAATAACCCACTTCTGGGTGTGGGTAATGCTAAATTTACCCACGGTTGGCTTTGTTTGGTCCCTCGGGCTTCGCCCTTGGGACCAAACCACGCCAACCGTGGGTAAATTTAGCATTACCCACACCCAGGCGTGGGTTATTGCTATAATATATCTCCTTTCCATCCTTAATAAAGTGCACCTGTATTCCATGCCTTGTACTGCATAAGGTTTGTTTAAAACAGAAAAAATAAACTGCTAGTGTTACCATTGTGAACAGTGTGGAAATGCTGGGCCACAGGATTATTAAGCCTAACATGCCTCACATCCCCCAAATGCCCCATAATTCTTCTTTTTACCATTCTTGTGGTGTGGCCTATATACCACTTTACAGGTAGACAGTCACATCCAATGGCATAAATAACCCCACTGGTACTGCAATTGTAAGGTCCCAGGGCAATGAACTTCCTTCCATTAATCAAAGTACCTGAAATGTTCTTGACTTTGTCACACACCTTGCACCTTCCACATCTAAAGGTGCCTACTGTGTTAGAACCAATTTCCATCCTACTTACACTACTGCTCAGTAATTCCTTCGGGTTGTGAAATCTACTATGAGAAAAAAAACAACCCTGCCCTTGAAAATGTTGCCCACTTCCTCATCCTGCTGTATAATAGGCCAAAACCTGTGCACTAACGCCTTCAATGCAGTTGAAAAACGGGAAAATTTGTTAACAAAACATATATCATCCTTGCCCACTTTATGATAATCTCCACTCCCATGATATATTGCATGACTCCATACTCTCTGACCAGCAATTTGCTTTCTCACTTTTTCCTCAGCCCTATTTAACACCTGGCTAGAATAGCCTCTCTTTGCCAACTTGCATCTAACAATGTTAAATTCCCCATCCAATGTGGTTCTATCATGAACATTGTCACAATGCGCTTGAATTCTCCATAAGGGAGAGAATCAAGTAAATGTTCTGGATGCTGTCTGCACTCAAAACAATATTAGCCGCTGTGTACTTATAAAATGGTTTAAAAGACACTAACTTGTCTATCCACAAAGAACTCCAAATCTACAAACTGTGTCTTATGTCTATGAGTTTGATAGGATACTGTGATGCCATTCTGATTCTGATTTAGTTCTAACATGAACTGTTCAAAAAGTCTAATCTCCCCTCTACATATAAAAAACAAATCATCAATATAGCGTTTGAAAACTATAAAATTTTCTAAAAAATATGCATTCCTATAAACACAGCTCTCTTCAAAAAAACCCATAAAAATTATATCATAACATGGGGCAAAAGATGCCCCTATAGCAGTGCCTGTTCTCTGTAGAAAAAAAATTGTCATCAAAACT
Organism: Protopterus annectens; assembly: GCF_019279795.1. NCBI lineage: Eukaryota > Metazoa > Chordata > Ceratodontiformes > Protopteridae > Protopterus > Protopterus annectens. The sequence goes on along the minus strand of NC_056728.1, from coordinate 368,029,855 downwards.
AAATACATTGTGTGTCAGTACAAACTCCAACAGCTGTAAAATATGACTTGTTCTGGGACCTTCCCCCAATTGTCCGGCTAATGCTTCCAGACCCCACCAATGAGAAATATTGGTATACAAGGACTTGACATCAACAGTTGCCCAGAAAAATTCCTCTTGCCACTCAGTACCTCCCAAAGTGTGTGTGAGCTCTTTTTGAAGGCACCCACTTCAAATGCTCTTTCATCTGTGCATTCAGAAAAATACCAATATTCTGGAGATATCCCCCCACCCCTGACACTATGGGTCTCCCAGGGGGATTTGTTAAGTCCTTGTGTACCTTGGGAATGGCATAAAACTTAGCCATTCTAGGATATTTTACATGTAACTTTTTGACATCAGTGGTGGAAAAAAATTCCAGTCTCTCTCCCTTTTCAAGTAATTCCAGCAACAAGTCATTTTATGCATCCAGAACATTTGACTGCACCTGTTCATAAACACCAACTTCCTGCAACAATTCCTTCACCATATTGTTGTATTTCACTCTAGACATTATTACCCAATTACCCCCTTATCTGCCTGTGCAAAAACATAATCTTTATTCAATTTTCTTAACTGCCTTAATGCATTCTGCTCATGCTTTTTCAAGTTATGGGGCTTATAACTGCCATAAAACTTCTTATATTCAACTTGCAACTGTTTGTATAACACCTTCTCAAAATTTATTATGGCTGAGACAGTTCTAGGTGGATGAAAAGTGCTAACATAAGGAACCTTAGGAATACTAAATTTTCCATAGCCAGTGTAATATGAAAAACCATCCCAAATACTGTCCTTATTACTTTCAAGCTCTTGTTCATAATAATTCAGTGCAGGTGAGCTCTGACAATTCAGTGGAGCAACCTGTGTACTATACCTGTTATTTCATCACGGGTGACAAAATCACCCCCTCTACCACCGCCCCCAGATGGGGGCCCAGCCCTTGGGACAGAACTACCCAATGCAGCAGATAGTCCAGGGGCAGCAGAAGGGGCACCACTAGGCTGTGGCCCAGATGTGCTTGGCTCAAAGCCTGGGGAGCCAAGGTAGGAGGATTGCCTGGAATCATGATGTAGTAAATTAAATGTAAACATAAGGTAAGATACGTAATAACCAAATAAATGTTAGTATTAACATAATGGAAGATAATATTCATTAATTAAAATACATATTAAGGTATATTATGTGGAACACAACAATAAAGAACATAACAGTAAGTGTGTTAACAGCAAACCAGTATGAAATAACCCATAAGGCCAACATAACAGTTTAAGAGAATATATTAATATCAAATCATAATAATGAATAACATTAATTAAAGAAGATAAGGGGCGGGGAGAGAGATAAAAACATACCATTACTAATATTGCAGATGATATTACTAAACTGACTACTAATACATACTTCTAAAGGTGTGCAGTGTCAGTTGTGAGTACAGTGACTCCAATTCTTGTATAGATGCTGTTGCATGCAGATATCCCTCAACCTTAGCATGGGACAGTATGGACCAAGCATTAACAAATGCAGGCATACAACTACATGCAACTGTTTCACATACTGTGCTCATACATTACTATCAATGTGTTCTGTAAATGGATTTGCAAATAAATTGCATTCCAGGTAATCATTTATTGCTAATTAAGTAGACTAGACAGCCAATCATGTCTTAGTTGGCTGGGACGGGAGTAGAACCCACAAGCTGTGACTCCTGGGGACATGTGCACTTAATTTAACAATTGACTGGAGTCAGATTACAGCACACATGCAGTGAATGCAGCCCTACTTCAGTTATTTGAACACATTACTTATCAATGCACAATCCTGCTTTAAACTTTATTGCTTTTGTTCCTTAGAATCTGTCACTTATACACATATCTGCCTGGAATGTGAGCTACCTTACATATATACTTTGTTCTTGGAGTGTGAGGAATAGATAGCATTATTTGACTAAACTGGCCAGATGACAAACCTGAACTTTTCTATGGGTAGTGCATTTCATTTGTCAGGCAATTATTTCTGCATTATTTATTAATTTCCTTTTTACAGTTGAATGGAATCAGATTAGAACACATTGTTCCTAGAGTGGGAGGAATAGAGAGTGTTATTTTACTCAAAATGGCCAGAAGACAGCCCTGAACATTACTGTGGGTATTGCACTACATTTGGCAGACATTTTTCCCTACTTACCACACTCACACCTCATCCTGGCCAGGTGCCCTGCATCAGACTGGATATTGCAAGGCCATTCAGCTGCAGCTGTTGGAAGAGAAGCAAACCATTATGCATTACCAGTTTTGCATGGATTCAGCTTGTATATTAGTAAAGTAGTAGCAAACATACTTACATATCTGTGGGGTCTGCCCAGCCTGACCTTCTTGGACCCAGGTGTCCGAGGTTCCCCTCTTCCTCCTCTTTAGTTGTCATAGTGGTAGTGACACCACTCACCACTGCAGGGAATACCAGTAGCATTGGTAAGATCCCTGGCCAACCAATCCCAGGCTTCAGCTTTACATTCTGAGCCCTAGTAATCGCCCTGCAGCAGCTGGGGTTCATAGCTTGTGACCAGGAGTCCAATAAACACTTCAGACTCCTGCACAACACATCTTTGGACCCAAAAGCACAGTCTCTCACCAACACCACCAGGCACATCAATAAGCTACTATGGACTCCAATGAATGGTGTAGAATTCTCGCCTTTTGGCCTTAATATAGGCTGCATTCCTGTCCTTACACATCATACTGTTTTTTCAATCGCACAAACATTTTAGTAAGGTTGAGCAATGTAAACTCTCACAACCATGTTTCAGTGGAGCTTAACAGAGCTCAAACAAGAATAGCCATTGACCATGTTTAAGCAATGCTTAGCATCGCACAGCTTTTCCAAATATGCCAATTTTGTTTTTGTGTTAGACCACCCTTTAGGTCACCTCACACATTTTCACAGCATGAAATTTAAAAAGGTATGACAACTCAGGACCTACCACACTTTAAGCTGTGACTCAACCTATCTAACTACTTGGATAGTGAGGGAACACGTATACCTTCACATATACTACTGAGGTACCTGTTAGTGGTGCTAAGCATGGCACCACGTGAACAGACATTAAAAAAAAATGTAATCAAACCAATTATATCTGTTTTTTATATTTACATGTCTGGCAAATGTCGGCTGTGTATGTGTAAGTGCAGCTTAGCAACTCTAAGCACCACACCATGCAAACGGGCATTACAAAATAAAAAAAAATATACAAAACTAATTTCATCCGCTTTTTATTTTTAGATGTTTTGCAGGTGTCAGCTGTGTAAGTGCAGCTCAGCAATGCTAGGCATCATGCCGTGAAAAAAAAAAAACAAATTAAAAGATATTTATACACTAGCAGAGTACATTACAAGGATTCTTATCCTGTGCATAGCATCTGTCCAGGAATTTCCTGGACAATCCACAACTATGGGACATCCTCTACACTACTGCTTACACATATTCAATATCCGTGTTACTGTGATCTCTATCAGCAGTGCGCCATGATTAATATACATGGCACCCTGCTGAGGGGGAACCATGGCTGTGTACATGGGTACATTCTCTCTAGGCTCCACACAGAGCCTACATGGATTTTATTGAATCCTCTGGCATATTTATCTCCACAGAACAGCATGACATTTTTGAGTGTATAAGAAAGGATAATGAAGTGAGAATTAATTAAGATATTCCACATGCTCAGAGGGGTATATCTACACCTTACAAGTGTGTTATGGGCTATGGAACTTCCATTGTGCCAGGGAAGATAGCCTTGTTTCCCAAGTGATATACATACATTTAAGTGGTCTAACACTTTATTAAAACACAAGTGGACTAAAAATGAACTGAACACTGTTTGTGTAATGAAAGCCTCCACTACATACTACCAGTTATAAATTTGATATTAAGGAAAGCTTATGATTTTGTAATCACTCATTTTAGTTTTCTGAACAATGTGTTAGAATGTACAAGCTGATGGCGAGGGGTGTGAATGTACAGGTGGACTTACCCATTCTGTTAAATCAGTTGAGCTCCAATCACTTGTGTTTAGATATTCTGCATTTAGATGAAATAGCATAGATTCATAGATAGATAGATAGATAGATAGATAGATAGATAGATAGATAGACAGATACTTGTTTGGCTATGGCACATGGCGGCACTCAAGAAAATGCATACTTTGAAGTATGTATTTGCCACTCCATCAGATATAATTTTATGAGTAACGTTATGTGTTAGCTGTAATTTCAAGTCTCATGCACTGCATCATATTTATTTCTCAGTTGACATTCCATATCTTAACATTTCAGTGTCAGAATTAGCAGATATTTTCTCCATTGTGCATCACTTTATGGCAGCTAGTTTTAAATGTTCTTAATTTCAGATATGTTTGCCATGCATAGAATCATGTACAGAAATTCACCAAAAAGCTTTACCTGTTTGAGTAATATGCTACAATGTTAGTAGATATGAAAATCAATTTTACTTATCATTTCTGTGGTCATTTGCTGTAAGTTTTTGTATTGTAAATTTCAGGCATACTTCTAGATGCCTGTATGCTATATAGAAAGTCATATGTTTTCTTCTTCCAAGGTCAGTTTCTTTACATCCATGTCTTAAGCACATAGCATGTTCATTATGACTAGAGACACTGTCATAGTCATCCACATTGCAGATGATTTTGTAGCCACCCCATTAACATGAGGGCTATAATACACAACTTACATTATTATATTACAATACCAGGGATACAATAACTTGAGAAAGGATGTAAACACATTCACCCACAAAAAAGGTAACGCAACATAAAAGATAAAAAATATACCTATTGGGAATATAAGGGAGCTTTCCTCATTGCCAAAATATAGCTTTCATAGGACTTTTCATTTCAGTTATTTTTCTGTAAATTGTGTTCTTCAGAAGAATAAAGAAAATCCACAGTGCTGTGTTTTTGTGTGTGTGTGTGTGTGTGTGTGTGTGTGTGTGTGTGTGTGTGTGCGTGCATGTGTGTGCGTGCGTGTGTGTGTGCGTGTGCGTGTGCGTGTGTGTGTGTGTTTGTGTGTGTGTGCGTGCGTGTGCGTGTGTGTGTATCTGTGCGTGCGTGCGTGTGTGTGTGTGTGTGTGTCTACACTTGCACATGCATCTGTGCATCCATTTGCATATAACTATTTTGTTGATGGATGCCTTTAAAATACAAATGCATAAAGGGTTTTTTTAATAAGATTTTATATATATATATATATATATATATATATATATATATATATATAAAATTTGATCATGCTATACATGTATTACGTATAATTGATATAACTAGATCCTGCCTTACTACTGGTTAAGAAATAGGATGGGGCAAATACCTCCTTCTGTAGGACACACTGGTATATCTTCGGCATTTTTGTATGTCTGCTTGTATTGCACAGATCAGAAGATGTGGTGTCAACAAACTAAATTTCCTGTTTACAGATCTTTGATTTGACTCATACCCAGTTCTTCTTTAAATTAATTACATGAGGAACTGTATTATCTTTACAAGTTTATTATTGTAATTTCATTTATTATATTATCTTTCTATTGCAAAGTGTATTACATAAGTTCTACATTGCTTAACACTATATCAAAATAGTACCCTGTTATTACTAGGGTACTTCACCTATAGGGAGTAATGCAGTTTTCGAGGATGCACTGTGATCACATCTATTAAAACACTGGATGTCATAATTTAATAAGGGAAATGTGTGAAAAAAAGACATTCCCCGGGATTCATGAACCTTGCGCCAGGCGCCAGCATAGCGTCGGCGTTATAACGCCAAATATGGCTGCTTAGCGATTCAGGTATGAATGAATTCCACGTGCACTACCGGCGTGCGCCGGACCTTCCCCGCCCCCGGCGTAGGTATGCAAAACACACTGTGTGCGGTATTGCACCATGCAAATGAGGGCAAATAGCGATCCACGAAGTGGCGCAGGCGTAGCGTAAGAACGCGGCAATGTAAACCAAAAAGCGGTTTACATTTACCCAAACATACCGGAGGAGTAACGGAAGGCTGTCAAAGTCAGGTATCATATAGGTGCAATATGCCAATGTGGAAAGGCACCGAGAATGTCCAAAGAAAATATGCATAAAATGTAAAAATGACATAAATGGCACGTCGTAGAAAGAACAGCAGACCCGGGATATGTGCACAGAAGTTGTAAAAGCAATGAAATAATATGACAATGTCCGAAAAGAGCAATAGAACACAAATCAGCTGCACAGCCACCACACACCATAGTATGTATGTAAAGCTGCAACCCCAGCGCAATGGTTGTCAAGGAGTGGTGGCGGTGTCCGCGCCGTAACCAGGTATTAGTAGTCAATTCCATGCAAATGAGGCAGATAATAGTGAATCGCAAAAACGCGCCAGCGTAAGGATGGAGCAAGCGGCGTGGCGATGCGACACCGAGGAGTGGCTTACACGAGATACATGTCAACCACACAGGGTGTGCCACTGTAGGAGGAAGGATATTGGAGGACAGCAAATCTGGGCTGTACAATGCACATCACAGCATCAGGACTGGCGTGTTAGGAAATAGATGCGCTGACAGTACAGAATGCGCGTACAAATGCATGTGCACAAGGATGACTACGCCCCAAAAAAGTGGATACCTTTAAAAGGGCCAGTTTTCGAGGAGGGGGAAAAACCTTTTTTGATCAACCACCCCTTTTTAAATTAAAAAACAATTTTTTGGTTTTTTTTTTTTGGTTTCATAATTTAAATTTTAAAAAAATGTTTTTTTGGGAAAAAGGGGACATTTCCCCCGGGTTTTTTTTCCTTGGGAACCCCCCCCCCCCCCCCCCCCCCCCCCCCCCCCCCCCCCCCCCCCCCCCCCCCCCCCCCCCCCCCCCCCCCCCCCCCCCCGCCCCCCCCCCCCCCCCCCCCCCCCCCCCCCCCCCCCCCCCCCCCCCCCCCCCCCCCCCCCCCCCCCCCCCCCCCCCCCCCCCCCCCCCCCCCCCCCCCCCCCCCCCCCCCCACCCCCCCCCCCCCCCCCCCCCCCCCCCCCCCCCCCCCCCCCCCCCCCCCCCCCCCCCCCCCCCCCCCCCGCCCCCCCCCCCCCCCCCTCCCCCCCCCCCCCCCCCCCCCCCCCCCCCCCCCCCCTGCCCCCCCCCCCCCCCCCCCCCCTTTTTTTTTTTTTTTTTTTTTTTTTCTGTTTTTTGTTTTTTTTTTTTTTTTTTTTTTTTTTTTTTTTTTTTTTTTTTTTTTTTTTTTTTTTTTTTTTTCTTTTTTTTTTTTTTTTTTTTTTTTTTTTTTTTTTTTTTTTTTGTGTTTTTTTTTTTTTTTTTTTTTTTTTTTTTTTTTTTTTTATTTTTTTTAATTTTTTTTTTTTTTTTTTTTTTTTTTTTTTTTTTTTTTTTTTTTTTTTTTTTTTTTTCGCCACATGGGGGGTTATAACCCAAATAGGTTACAACGGGGAAATAAGGGAACCCGGGGGTGCAATTTCCGGATTGGAAAGGAGCAAAACCCCACTTTCGGTAGAAAACCCATAAAAGGGAGGGTGGGCAGGGCAACGAAGAAGGAAATAAAAACCCCAAAAAACCGGTTTCATTTCCCCAAAACCCCCGGAAGTAAGGGGAAGGGGGGTCAAAGCCCCAGGTTTTAAGGGAAAATTCCAAATTTGGGGCAGGTGCCCCAAAAAAATTGACAAAAGGGAAAAATGAAAAAAATTTGGGGGTGGGAAAAACCCAAAACCCCAAAATTACAAATTTTTGAAAGAAAAATTAAAAATTTGTGAAAAAACAAATAGAAAAAACAGTGAAACGAACACACCTTTGTATTGTCAAAAAGGAATGGTTGCCCTTTGTGGGGGCCCCGTGGGTTTTGTGTTTCCATGAAAAATTGAGGCAATAAAATGCCCCAAAACGGCCAAAAAAAGGGGGGAAAAACCCCTTGGCGGTAAAACCCATGGCCTAAGGGGAGATACGCCCCACCGGGGTCCAACGTGGGGGGTATTGGAACCCGTCTGGGCGGAAAGCAACCGGGAAGGCGGCTTTGGGGAAAAAGTCCTTTTTTGGGGGGTAAAAATTCATTTTCCCGGGGTTCCTCCGTTCCCGAAAATTGTCCCTCAAAAAACCAGGGTTAGGAAGGTAATAAATGAAAATCCGGAAATGAAATGTACCCCGTAAGAGAAATTTTCCCCCAATAAATCGGGAACAAACCCGGACCTATTAAGCTGAATTGAAACTTCCCAAACAAAGGGACTTTATGAGGCAAAAAAATAGGGTGTGTGCCCCCAAACCCGGGAAATAGAAGGGTTTGAACCCAAATGGGCGGCAAAAAATGTTATGTGGGGGTGAGGTTGCGTTGTTCCGGCCTGGGTGTTGAAAATGGGTTTTCCCAGGGGAAAAAACCCCGGTTAGGGAAGGGGGTGAAAAATGTTCACCGGGAAATAAAAAACCGTAATAAAGTAAGGAAACCAAGGCGATTTAAAAACCCGACCAAAAGGGGGGGAACTTTTCAGGGGTTATGCGGGGGGCCCCCGGGCGTAAAATGGGGCAAAGCAAAAATTCCCCAAAGGGGGGTCCAAAAAGGGCCTAAAAACAGGAGAAAAGGGATTTTAAAAACCCAAATGACCAAAGGGGGGCGGCCTAAAGTAGACCACAGGGTGGCGGGACCGTTACACAAATAGGGATGCCCCGGGCGAAAAGGGGGGGGGCCCCATCCCGGGACCGGTTTTGGTAAACCTTGGGGTCCGGTAAATCCCCTTTTAAAAAGGACCGGGGAAAAGGGCACCAAAGGAAGGCACCGGGTACAACCCCATTTCCGGGGCCCCAAATTTTAAAACCAAAATCCCCATAGCACAAAACCCCCAATTTGGGGGGGTTTGGCAGCAAATCCCCCGTTTAAACCGTGTGGGAAATACCGGAAAGGCCCTGGGGCGATAGACAAGAAATCAAAAAAACCCCCAAACATTCCCAAAACCCGAAAAGGGAACCCCTCCCCAACCCGGGGTGGGAAACCCGGGGGGCTTTATCTGGATTTTTTGGGGGAAAGGGAACTCCACACCCCCCCCCGGCACCCACACCGCGGGTTTTCCCCAGGGGGACATAACCAAAGGGGGTTTTAACACCCTTTAAAACCCCCTAGAAACACAAAAACCATGAAGAAGGGGCCAAAAACCCAAAAACAAAACAAGCTTTTGGGAAAACACTTGGGGGTTTTATCATCCGGGGGATTGCTATTCCAGGAAAATCCCCATTTAAAATTTGAATGCAAAAAAGTTTCGCGGCGCCCCCGGCAGGGGCCCCAAATGGGGAACCAAAAACCAACCCCCCACAATCCAGGGCAACACCACGGGGCGTGCCCACCCCACACTACCCACCCCAGTAAAAACAGATCCCCAATACCTACCCCTCAAAAAAGGGTTTTGCAAAAAACCAAAAGGGGGCCCCAGGAAAAGAACCTCCTGGCCGGCAACACGAAAAGGGGGGACACCCTGTTCCCCCCTAATTTTAACCCGAGGAAACGTATTGGCCTAAAAACCCAAAACATGCACAAAAAACCCCGAAATAAGGAAACCCCTCCGGGGTTTCAAACCGAAATTTCCATACCCGAACTCCTTTCAAACTAAAAAAAAAAAGGGGGAAAAATAAGGCAACCAGAAAAAAGGGCCAAAGGGGAAATTAAACCCCGGGGGAATGAAGGTTTAACCGGAAAATTTGGGGGAAAACCCCAACATATTAAACTTGGTGAGGAAAGATACCGGGATGGGCAGGGAGGAAGGTTGGAAATTTTAATGCTAAAAAGGGGCAGGCAACCAACAAACGGGAAAGTGGGGGCCCCACCCCCCGGGTTGGGAAACAGTCCCCCCGGGCCCAGGGCCAAAAACCCTTTCAAAAGGCCCAAATTTTAAAATTTGTGGGAAAAAACCTTCCCCAATTTACAATTTTTGGAAAACCCCAGGTTAGTAAAAGGAAACTCAAAATTTTTAAAAAAAGAAAAGTGAAAGTCCTTTGTACCTTTAAAAAGTTGCCTTTTTGGGGGGGTTGTTTGGGTAAAATTGGGTTTCTACTAAAAAGTATTTTGGGCCAATTTAAAAGGGGGGAAAAATAGGGGTGCCCCAAACCCAAAGGACTTTTGTTTTTGGGAAAAAAGGCCAGGCAAAACCCCCAAGGGGGGATTGTTTAAAAGGGGCCCGGGGCCCCCTCCCCCAGGGTTGCCTTTAGGGGTTCAAAAACAGAAAAATGCCCCAGCCTCCAAAGGGTTCCCAAACATTAAAAATGCCCAAACACCAGGGTTAGGAATTTATTAAATGCACCGGAAATGTGATCATAAAATTTAAAAAGGTTCTTCATTAAGGAAATCCCCAACCTTAAAAACCTATCCCAGTAAGGCACTATGAAATTTATGTGTTCCAAACCCCTGGAAATTATTGGTTGTTAAAAAAACCCCAAATAAAAGGGTTCACCAGGCCCAATAGTGATGTGGAGGGAGGTTTGTTTTCCCGGGTTTGAAAGGGGGCCTAAAATTTTATGGGGAAAATGTAAGGGGCGGGGGAAAAAAGGGTACCCGGAAATGGGGTAACAGAAAGTCCCCACCAAAAGCGTTCCCCCATGGCAGGGGGCCAAAATGGGGGTGCCCAAAAAGTGTCCACAGGGCCTTGGAAACAAGTGAAAGGGGAAAAGTACAAACCCCTGGGAAAAGTGTCCCCCTGGAACGGAAACTGGATTAAAAATTCAATGTCCCCCCCAATCGTCCCTTGGTGGTAAATGGGTTTTTCCCACCCTCCAAGAAAGGGCGGCACAATGGACTAGGTGAACATTTGGCCCCGTATGGCCACAAACCAAATTCCCAAAAAACCCAATGGTGGTGTCCAGCTTGGGATTAAACCCGGGGGGGGAATGGGGCAGGGCACACATGCAGGCGTCCCCCCGGCCCAAAACAAAAAAAATTGGAACAACAGACGGGTCCCCGGGAGCTCCCCCAGGGAGGAGACAACACCCGGGTTTTTAAAAAGGGGAAAGCCAAGGTAGCCCCCAATGGTTCCCCTTTGACTTAAAAGGGAAAAAGAAAAACCGTCAAACCTGGGTGAAGCACGGCATAACAAAATTTGGGAAAAACAAAAGGGGTTGATCCATTTGTTGTAAGGAAAAAACACCAAAACACATTTGTTTTTGAACCCCCACGGGCCCCCCGGACAGGGGAAATGGCAAAATCCCAAAAACCCAAACCCAGGCAAAACCCCAACGGTCCCGAAAAATGGGTAGTCCCAAAAACATGTTACCCCCTAGGGAAATTGGGAAAAACCAAACCCCACCAGGGGGCCTGGGGGTAAAAAAAGGGGGGAAAACCGTGATATGCCTGTAAGGGAAACAGTTTTGGGTGTTTAACCCCATGCTTCGGGTAGGCAAAAAGGGATTGGGGTTTTAAAACCTATGTTATGAACTATAAAAATGAAAAAGAAACGGGAATGACAACCTAAAAAAAGGGGCGGAAAGGTAGGTGCCCCAGAATGTCCGGTTGAAAGAAGGGTTTTGTAGGCGTACAGTATGGGGAACGGGTGTGTGGGTAAAATCCCGGGCCATGGAGGGGCCCAAGGTTGGGAATTTTGCAAAGCCCGTCCCAAAATTTTGGAAAACGTTGTGCCCCACGTGGGAAACTGAAAACAGGGAAACCCCAGGGGGGCTTGCCATTTCAAAGGGGGGGAAAATGGGGGAACCCTTGGATGTTACAGGGGGCAAAAAGGCATAAAAGGTTGGAATTTTTTTGAAAAAAAAAGGGAGCGGATTCATTTTCTTTTTGTGTTCCCTTGAAACCAAAAACCCATAAATAATATGAAGGGGGCCCACATAAAAATGGGTTGTGGGGCCCACAAACCCAAAAATTTGCCAGGAAAATTTTGCAGGAACCAATGAAGGGGGAAACTGTTTCAAAGTGGCCCAGGGGGCCCTCCCCAAGGCCCATGGGGGGTTTGAAAAAGAAAAAGCCCCAAGGGTGCGGGCAGTAACCCAAAATTGAAGGGGAAGAGGGGTAGGTTTTGGGGGTTAGGGTCACAACACAGGGAATGGGCAAAAGCAGTCATCGGTGCTCCCCTTGCAGGGGGACATGTCAATTTGGGGAATCAAAACTGGCATAAATTGGGATTGTTCCCAAACATAACAGTATCCGGGTACATGATGGGGACAGGGTTAATAAAATTCCACCAAGGGTTTGGGAACCCTGTATGGGAAATGTGTAGGGTAGGTCCCAAAAATTGGAGGCGGGAATGCCAGCCAAACTTCCTGGGTCAATGTGTGCCCGGGGATGTCCAGAAGGGGTGTGTAAAACAGGAAAGAACATACCACCCCCTGGTAGGGCCCACAACGGCAAATGGGGGAAAGTCATGTTAAAAACCTGCTGTGGGGAAAGGGGTCTTGCCCCCAAGAAAGGCACACCATGATTTAAGTGACACACCCCGGGGAAAAAAACCCTACCCCCCAACACCCGGGGTTGTGCCCTTTTTAAAAGGCCCGGGGGGAAAATGGGCAGGTCCACTGGGCGCCCCTTAAAAAGGCCAGAAACCATGCTCATTTGTGGAAACATGGCCCTCCGGGTTTTAAAATTTTTGGGGGCAGAAGGGGGCACTGTGTTACTGGGGCTTTTGGAAATTTTAAACTGCCCTGGACGGGGTGGAAGCCCCAACAAACCTCTGTAATTTGGTTCCCATTTTTAATACCCCCAATGTGTTTTTGAAACCCCCCTGCTGAAAGGGTTTTTGGGGCCGGGGTGGGCCCCCCAAGGGATGGAAAGCATGGAAATGTTAGCCCAAGGGGAGGTGTTAGGCCCAAAAACAGCCCCATGGGGTTTGGTGCATCCCGGGGGGAAAAGTGATATGGTATGGGGTAATGTGTACCCGCATGCGTCGAGGGAAAAAGGGGATGTGTATCCCTTGGGAGTAACTGGGGGAAGGTTCCTTGTTTCGGGCCAATACATTAGGGGTAGCAACGGGTAGGTGAATGAAGCTCCCAAAGGATGGAAGGGGTAATGTGGTGTACATTTGTTGCACGGTGGTTTAAAAATTGGGGTGGGGGCCAAAAACTGGGAACTGAAAGGGCCCCCTCCCAAAAGGGATTGCAATTGTAAATGGGAAAAATTACAGAAGGTGGGTAAATCCAACGGTGGGTGTGGGAACCCCCCAAAACCTGTGGGGGTGTTGGGGGAAAAGGGGTATGTCGGGGAGGTATCCCCCTTGTCCCAACCCCCCCCGGGTTTTGGCAGGTGGCCGGGGGAGGGGGCTTGGAAGGCCCCAAAGGGTCCCAAAAAACCGGTAGTAAATAAATGTGGGGCTGTATGTGTGTCCCCAGTCCCTATGAAGGCCCAGTAGGGTGTAAGTTTGCACCCCATACTGAAATGCGTCCACCTGTGGGGTTGAAGAGGGAATTGGGGGCAGGGTGCAAAAGGACATGAATGGGAAGAGTCAGGGGTGGGCTGCAAACCTTAAAAGCCAGGGGGGGTCCAAAAACCGGGCTTGGGGTGCCAGGGATGGGGTTCCCCAACAAACTTATCCAGATTTGGGACAAAACAATGCCCCCAAAAACCCCAGTATAAATTTTATTTTTTGGGGGTCCCCAGGGGCAGGGGGACCCAAAGAACATCCCTCCCTGCAGACCGTGGTACTGGAATTGGTTAGCAAACACCGGACTTAACCCCCAAATTGGGGGCCCACCCCAATGTCCAGCCCATGTGGGGTACAATGTCATCCCCAGGGTGGTAAAACAAAAAAAAGGGGGAAAAAAAGGCAACACCGGTGTACCAGGTAAAAGGTCCATGTGGCTTTTTAAAAAGGGGCCAGCCCCCCATGTCTCAAATACTGGTCCCCCCATTTTAAAAATTTTACAAAATGAATGGAACGGGGCATGGCCCCCAAATTTCCAGGGGCCACCCCTAAACATTGGGGTGGGGAGGGTGAAAACCCTGTTTGAAGGTACCATGCTGTTGTAGGGTGTTTGGGTGGGCCACCAGGGTTTAAAAGCATGGTTTACAAACAAAAAAGGTGTTGGGCCCGGGAAAGAAAATTTGGGGTTTTGGGCAGGGCTGAGGGAATGTGGGTTTTGTTGTGAATTTTCCCCCACACCCGAAGCACCAAACTGGGGGAGTCTGGGGCCCAAAAAAGGGGGGTTTTCCAAAATCCAAGCAGTAGAACCCCGGGTGCAATTTTGGCAGAAACCCCTTGAAACCGGGGTGACATTTGCACTGGCGGAAAAACCTTCCCAAAAACGGGGTATCTAACTGGCTCCCATGATGGGCGGGAAAAATTTTGGTTGTAAAATTTTTAACCAATGGGGTTTTGCCCAAAGGAAGTCCCGGGGAATAGACCGGTAAAACTAGGGCGGGTGTCCTGAAAAAAGGGACGGCCCCGGGCCCCAAAAATGCTTTGGGGCACTTGGGCAGTGCTATGAAAACCCCATGGGGGGTTTTTGTAAGTTTGTACAATTGCATTTTGGGGCCTACCGGGTGCAGCCCTCCCAAGGGGAAGCCCATGTAAAATGAAGGGGGCTTTGCTTGGAAATGTACAGGGGGGTGACCCCAGAAAATGCCCCAAAACCGTCATGTGGGGTAGTGGGGTTTAAACCACTACCTGGAAAAAATGCCCAAAACAAATTACCATGTCCCCCCCGGGAAAGATGGTGTTATTGTGAACCACATGGACAGGGCTGAAAACAACCTGGAGGTTTTAATTGGCCCTCCGGTGTCCTGTGGGACAATGTCTGGGGGGAAATGGGGGGCAAAGGCCCCATAGTTCTTTTATTTTTGGGAACAAAAGCCCCACATGCTGAAAATACCGGGGGAAATACTTTTAAAAGGATGGGGGGAATGATGAAACCCCACGGGGGTGGAAGGGTTGGACGGGCCCAAAAAACCACATGTGTTGTAGGCGGTGTTGGTCCCCCGGAAATGGGGGCATCAAACTACCGCACAGTTTTTCGGGGCGGAATGTCAATTTGGAACTTTCCCTGTATGTAAGGGGGGTTTTTTGGAAACCCAATGGAAAAAACCAAAAGGGTGCGGGTATGGTTGTCAACCCCTCACAATCCACCGTAAAACCCCGGGCCCCCAATTTTGGCAGTCCCCCTTGGTCCTGGCCATAGTAAAACATTGGGGAAACCCCCAAATGCCCACCAAGGGGCACAGAGGGGCGGGGAATGTCTGAAAAAAATGAAAATGCGGGTGAATGGTCCGGAATAGCAAAAATAGCCGTAAAAACCATTGTGAACAAAAAAAATTTTGAAAGGGGTTGTAGGGTTGGGGGGTTTTTGCACATTTTGGAGGGTAAAATTTGGCATCCTAGGGGGCCTGCAGGGTGAACACCTTTCCCCAAACAGGATACCTTGTGAGGAACACCAATTCAAAAGGGGGGGAGGGCCGGGTGTTGCAACCCGCATGTGGGTGGCGGGGGGTATGTCACTATGGACCCCCATTACAGATTCCATGTGCAGGGATGGGTTGGTGTGTCCCACTTTGGACTTGCGACAAAAATCCCCCCTTTGGACCTGCCGGGTCCCGTGAAAATGCTGGATGGGTGAAACCTGCTTTTGACCACACAACCCCAAACAAGCGCTACCGCATCCCTCGGGTGGGGGAATGTAAAACCCCATGGGGGGGATAAAACCAATGTTGTGTCCTTTCCCCGTTGACAAAAGAAATTGGACAGCCCCCCTTGAAAATCCGTCCTTGGGTTCACCCCCCTTTCCCTGTATGTAAACCCGGGCCTTACCAGGGCAAAACCAAAGGCGGATGAGTTCACAGCCCACAGGTCCCTCCCAAAAGGCCTCCATTAACCCTTTCACAGTAGGTTGGGGGCCCCCCTGCAGAAAACAGGTTGGTGAAACCCCCCAATGTGTGCCGGGGTCATCCCTTGGGAGGGTTTCCCTGTAATGGCCCCGGTTACAATTGCCCTGTCACCTTTGTAACAAAAAATTAAATGGGGAATTTTGTAGGGTCATCTTGGGGAAGGTAATGGCCCAAACCATCAGTGGGTGCCATGTGTATGTTACAGGTCCCTGCTGGGCCCCCCAATTTACACAGGGGGGATGGCTGTATCACAGCGACAGGGGGGGGGAAAAAGTAGCAAAAGGGTTTTCCCACATGGGGAATATCCAAACGGGGATATGGGACAATCAGCCGGTAAAACATGCCATGGCCCCCGGGGCAAACATTACATGGTGGGGGCCAGTGGAGGGGGGGCCACCCCAGGTAAAAAATTTTAAACCAACCCAGTTAAAAAAGGTGGAAGCCACCCCAATCCGGCCCCCTGGGGGGGTCCCCCCGCCAGAGGGGCCCCTTTCACAAAATCCACGGTGCAGATTCCCGTACAGGGTAAATGGAAAAAGGTTTTTTCCAAACTATCCCAACACAGTGTAATGGGGGCCTGCCCCCCTTCATTTAAGGTCTTGTAATGCCCACGTTTGGGCTTCCACCTTTCCGCAAGGAGGAAAGGCCCCTTTCTACCATATCCAGGTAACTCAACCGCCCTTTTTGGGCCTTGGGGAAGCAGGCACAAAACGGCAGGGATGGGGGAGGAATTTGGTGCGGGGGGGGAACGGGCGTGGGGGGAACCCCAAACCAGCTCCCAAACAAACCGAAAGGGGACTTCCCAAAACCCTGTTTGGCAGGGGAAAGCCAGGTCCTGCCAATCCCCAGGCAACAACTGGGGACAGGTGGGGGGGGCCACCAAAAGGCCCCCACTCAATGGGGAAAGCCCCCATCGGGGCACCCCAAAACCCCCAAAACCACTTGCGTTCCATTTTAAGGGGGGTTTTCCCAGTATGAGCCCGGGGGAAAGGCCCCCAATTAAGCCCCAGTTTCCCATTTTTGGTTAATTTTTAGGGGGCGGGGGGGGGTCATATCCCAACCCCAGATAACTAAAACCCCCTTTTTAAAATGGCCACAAAAGGACAAAACCAAAGGGATGTGGGGGGGTTGTGAGGGGGGAACATGGGGGGAACCAAGAAACCCCAAACAAATCCGAGGCATGCACGGGCCTGACCGGGAGAAGAATGGCTAATTTGGCCGGAACCTTTTTACAGGGGGTTTGGGAAAAAAGGGGCCCCGTTGGAGGAAGCCCCGGGGTTGGGGCCAGGGCCAAACGCAGCCCTTGCGTTTTGGGGATTTCCCCATGGCCTAGGCAGGGAACATGTTCATGTTTTTTGTGGCCCCGTGGGTTGGGTGCAAGTACAACCCCCCATGTAAGAATACACCCGGTTATAGGGGGAACCCCAAAAAAACCAAATTTTGGTTTTTGTGTTAGGCATTAAACCCAATGCAAACAAGGGTGAGGTTTTACAAAAGGGGCTGCCTGGGTAGAAAGGGCAATTGGTATCCTTTGGAAAGGGCCACGGGTACCCGGGTGGGGGGGAAAATCGGGCCCAGGAAGGGTTGTTCCAAAGTCCCATGCCCCTGATTTTTTCCCCTTGTGCTGGCATGCCATGTCCCTGGTGGGCCCGGTTCAGCTTGCCCCACCGAATACCACCACCCATGCAGAATACACCCCCCGGGGTTAGCAACCAAAATTTGGGGGAACGTCACACTAGAAAAAGGGGTGTATTTTCAAAAGGGGCCCCAAACAGGGCCGGGGTTGGACAATTTTACCACAAAATTGTCTGGCCAGAAAAGGGCCCAAGGCCCAGGGTTGATCCTCAGGCTTTTGGGACACAGCCTTTCCCAGGGGGGTTTTCCTCACCATTGCACCCTGTAACCTAGGGGGCAAAAATTAGGGACCCCGGGACTTTCCTGAGAAGTACACCGTACATAAATTTTTCCCCACGGGGCCCCCACAGGGCCTTCCAATGTCCCACCAAATTGTCTGAGCAGCGAAACCGGGGAACCTTACGGGCAGGGCCCAAAGAATCCCGGGGGTCCACCTTTGCCCCCGACAAAATAGGGGGTTTTCCTCAATGTAGTGGACCCCGGACCAAACACCGTACAGCCTTCCACAGCTACAAAAAGGTCCTCCAAGCCCCCTTTAATTGTTACACTAATTGACTTAAAACGGGAAAATTTAAACCTGGCACCATGACAGCCATCGTGTTGTTGGTGCAGGGGCCGGGGGCCCCACCATCCTTCAAAAGTCCAAAAGGTACCGCACAGTTTCCGGTTAAAATTACTTTGTTTGGGACCATTGTACCTAAATTTGCCCGCGGCCAGGGTGATGGGGTGCATGCAAATTTTCCATGAATGTGTGTTTGCTGTACTTGGGCAGCCTTTTGTCCCTGCCCCCCCGGGGCTTTGTACCAAACTCCCCTTGTTTTGGGTCTGCTTTCAGGGTCTGTGTTGTTGAAGGGCTGCTTTTCCCACCTGCATTTTTCCATGGGGGTTGTGTGTGTGTGTGTGTGTGTGTGTGTGTGTGTGTGTGTGTGTGTGTGTGTGTGTGTGTGTGTGTGTGTGTGTGTGTGTGTGTGTGTGTGTTTTTTTTCTGTATTGTAACCGATGGTATGTCTTTGTATTGACAGGTGCTGTAGGTGCGTTCCCCTCCTGCGGTCAATCTGATGCTAGTGTCCCCACAGATACTAGTGGTGATGAGCATGTGCATGAGGCACAGGCAGGGTCGTCACAGGCAGAGTCTGTGCCACTGGAGAACATCACACATCGTCCCTTTCATCCCTGCACCCGGTTCAGATGCCGACACATACCCCAACACCGTTGCCCATAGATGACGGTCAGTCAGCGTCTGTTGTCCCCGAGCAGGAATGTGTGGTGGCTGCAGAAGGTGTGGGTACCACCGATGTTGGCAGTGTAAGGACTGGTGCAGTGCCAGGGCATGTGGCAGGTGCTGCCCGTGGGGAGCACCGCTAGACATACACCTGCCGTACAGGGTGCAGCAGCTGGTATAACCGGGCGCATGTTCCAGACTGTAATGGCGGCGGGCCCGCGTCCCGAGCGGCAGAACCAGGAGGGCAGAGGCTGCAGAGGCCCCAATCCGTGAAACAGCATCCAGGCATTGGCGAATGCACAACAGCATCTTGCCCATGTTCTGGTTTGGTGTTTGGCCGTTATGGCTGCTCTCATCGACCGTGCCTTGGCCATCCTTGGCGTGGGTCCGTGCAGGAACACCAGGTAGGGGTGAGGCATGGGGCCCGGGGGCGGGGTGCGAGCAACAGCACCTGCTGCAGGACAGCGTGTGCGAGCCACCTCCCAAGGCCAGACAGACAGTGATGGTAGCAGTAGCACTGGCTGCTCTACACCATCCACACCAGGACAGAGCAGGCCCGTGGGCGTGGCCCGGGGCCCCGTGGGGGTTTCCAGCGGACATGTGACATCGGAGAGTGGACAGTCTGTACCTCCCCCCGGTCGTGCCGTGCGACCCCAGGCAGGGGGGTCCCCCCCGGCAGACACAGTGAGCCGTAACACCTGCACTGTACAGTCATGGGCTGCTAAGCATACCCCGTGTAGCCATCACAGATGCCTGAACTGTGTACACACACCCCCACACACAGCAGACACAACTGTAGGGCTCCACCACACCCACATGCAATCTACATAGTCATGCCCACTCAATGCACTGGCCCTTACACACACACATGATGTCACCCATTGGTACAGCCCATGCCTGTGGCACACTTATCACCCTATGCATATGATTAAGTCTGTCCCCCATAACTGTGAGCCACACCATCAATGCACGGTTAAGCTAACATATTATGATGCACAGGGTGGACACGATAGTGAGAGGTGTATGTGATACCTGTGTCCGCATAGTGCGTGCTGTGTATGTTGTGGTGTGTGTGTATGGCTGGTGACAGGTGTGTATGTGATGTGTGTTGTCCGGACATCATGCAGCAGACATACCATGCAGGACAGGTGCAGCATTCATTGATATGTGTACACAGTATGTGTGGTGGTTACATGTGTAGCACCATGTCGGTGCAGTTAACCCGTATGATACTGATGGTGTACTTCGACGTGCCTACTGGGAGCTCTGTAATTAGTTCCCCACGTAGTGGGGGGGTACCCACAGGCTGGCTGGCAAAAACCAGCATAGCACAGTTACCCACACCCGCCATCGGCCCCTACATAGGTACCTCGGCACACATGTACGTCACAGGATATGTGCCCTACGACATGTGTGGACCTAGCATGACTGTGTGTGGCATCTAACACCCCTCAGGATGGGGATGCCATATCCATCAGTCCCCAGTCCCTGGTCTAGCAGTGACACACAGAGGTTGACTGGCGCATAACTTTCGTCACACATCCACACATCAGTAGCAGTCCTGGACAAAGGCAGTCAGGGCCTTTCCTTCACATGGCCTGGCACTCCTCCCCGTGTTGTAGGGGGTGTCTGGCCGTTACCCTGTTCCCCCAGCACGTCCCACTCATCTTTGAGTTGAGGTGTCTGACAGTCGCTTCTGTGCCCGTGTTTGCATGGGGCCTGGGAGGTGGAATGTGCCCATGTCACCCAGGTCAGACATGGCCGTGTATGTCAGGCACAGATCACCACGGAGCAGCTGTGCTGTGAAGATCCACAGCCGGTGTCCCCTTGGCCGTGCACCTTGTGACACATGTCCTAGCACCGTCATCCCGTCTTGGGGAAAGCGTTTGGGTCCTTCCGAGTGCTGCAGGCGTCAGGTTAGCTACAGGCCACATGTGCCATTATCCCAGTCATTGCACTGGTGTGTGATGTGTACAGGGGTACAATGAACACCCCTGATGTGGTTGCCATTCCATCCAGACCAGGAGGCCACAATGGAATGTCTTCACACCCACATTGCCATTGTGTGTGTTGACAGAGGTTGCCGACAGGTGTGGTAGCCATTTCCCTGAACATGTCCACCATCTTTAATGGGGTACCACCTACATGTGACATTGGGACGAACATGTTCTTCACACTGGGTAGGGCTGCACCTTCTCTGGCATTTGGTAGCAGGCCATGGCTCTGGCACCAGTCATCCATGTCTAGGGCGCCCTAGGTGGATGTTAAACATGGGGTGTTGGGTATCTTGGCCGGTGCGTAGTCATCTGCATACCTTGTCTGCTACAATCCCCCTATGATTGCATGCACATTGGAAGGTCGGATGCCATATGGCAGGGGGGACAGGAGTGAGCCCTGTGGGCCTCCACTGGGTCCAGATATGAGTGTGACAAGGCACCTTGAGCACCAACCCTGTGTGGTGTGACCTCCAACCTGTGTGAGAAGCATCGGGTGACATATGTCCCCACATGTATGCTGGCGAGCCTTTCCATGGGTCCCATGTGTAGTGTGCTCTGAACCCCCCCAGGTCATGGTACTGTGTGCAAACCCATATCCCCATCAATGGCCTTGGTGACCACTCCAGACTGGACGAGCAGGTTGGGAGGCAGGATCCGCCCTTGACTATGTAGTTGTGGGTATGTTCCGGTATTGGCTGTACACCGCTATCTGTAACCATGACCACCTGTATGGACCTCCACACAGCTTTGCAGACAACACTTGTCAAGCGTATAGGGTGTGGCTGTTGACAGTCCATAGGAGCACTACCCTGGCATAGTGGGACCACAGATGCCATATGGCATCCATTGGGGACATAGCCCATAGTAAGGCTAACATGACACAGTGGCGCTTTTGGGCCGAGGGCCTCAAAGAGGATGGGTAGCACACAGCCAGGGAAACCATCGGTGCCCATTGCTGACGTGTCAAACGCCATAGAGATATGGGATCACTCCAGGCCATATGACATGTTTGGGAGGATACACTCTGGTGGGATGGATATGTTCCCTGTTGGGGGGGGGGGATGTATGCATGGAACATGTCCTGTGGTATGCAGACAATGTCTGTGGGTGCAGTGACTGTTGTACCATTCTGGACCATTTCCAGGCAAGTCTGTGCGGCCCCAACCTTGGCGTTACCACAGTTAGGGGAGGCCCTGTGGTTGTCGCATGTTCCTTCTGTACATTACCACTCCCACGAGCGGACCTGGATGATGGTATGTGGGGCCGTATGGTGACGCCGGTATGAATGGGTGATGGTTTCCCTGGTACTGTCATTGCCCTGCCATGTAGTAGCTCCAACTGTTGATGTACAGGTAGTCAGTGGCTGCGGTCCACCACACCATGTGCCTACCTGTGGTGGACAAGGTCCTGATGTCATCATGTTTGCCTGTTGCAGACATGCATGTGGGTGGTCGGGGGAAGGTGTTTGCCGGTCTGGCCTCTGTTCAACATTGGCATGGAGGACTTGTAGGGTACCACACCGGTCATATGATGTGTGTGGTTTTCTGTGGAGAGGTCATCACTGAGGTCCCCCATGCTGGTGTTGGTTACAGTGAGTGGATGACCAGTGGATCCACTATACGGTCTTGCATCACCATTGAGGGCTGTACATCCTGTGTGGGGCATATCCTCACCATGCGTGATGGGCAGAACTGTCAGACATCCCCCCCCCTGGTATGTATGGTGCATGGCTGTTTAACAGTGGCCAGGTGTGTGAACACCTGGGACTGCTGGCGTACTGTGTTGTGCCATGGGTAATGTTCCCAGGCTATGTATGGGTGGTTCATGTCCCAAATGGTGGTGTTGTGAGAGCATGCCCACTCACCAGTGTCCTCAGGACATCTGTGAAGGTATCCTGTGTTTGGGAGGGTTGTCTGTAGCATGCAACAAACTGTAGGCCAGTCCTACACATGGTTAATTGCACCTACATATTCCCCGCAGCAACAACAACGTCTGTGGCATGACCGGGCTGCTGTTCTGTGCCCGGACACACAGGATGGTCCCCATTCCGCCACCCATGCCGTCGCACCATGTGTATGCATGTCTGATCTGTGCCGACTCTAAGTGTCTGAGCATGCCCAGTAGGCAGCTGTGTAGATAGACACACAGCACAGTGCACACCGCGCCGTCTGCAGTTATACCCGGGTGCATGCCTGTATCCCCCAGCGGCCACGTCTGTGGCATGGCCAGGTTTCTGTTGTGTGGCTGGACACACCCACGGTCCACATTCGCCACCCATGCCGTCGCAACATGTGTATGCATGTCTGCCCTGTGCCGAGTCTAAGTGTCTGAGCATGCCCAGTATGCAGTGATGTACTGATCAGTAGTTACTTGTTATTTCGACTGCAGCACTAACGTGTTTGTACCGGGGTGGTAACAGACTGCGTGACTCGCACTCTGTCCGAACACCGATCGGGGCATTGCCTCTGCAAATGATACCACTCACGTGGGGTATGCCTCCTGACAGGGTCTGCTCAGTAAACTCGGTAGCGTTCTGTAAATGCTTCATACTGTAGTGTGTTCATGTAGATAGGGGTGGGGTTTGTCCCCGTCCCTTCCGGGGTGTGTGTGTGTGTGTGTGTGTGTGTGTGTGTGTGTGTGTGTGTCTGTGTCTGTGTGTCTGTTTCCAGCTGCCTCTGCGACTGATTATGCTTTTAGATGCTCCCAAAAACATGCCTTGGCTATTGCCAACTATTGACTGGGGGGAGACGTCAGCAGCCTAGAAGTATGCCAGTGAGAGCGGACTGTTTAGTAAACTCGGTAGGGGGTTCTGTAAATGCTTCATACAGTAGTGTGTTCATGTGGATAGTCGTAGGTTCGTTCCCCCTCCCTTCCGTGTGTGTGTGTCTCTGTGTGTGTGTGTTTCCAGCTGCCTGTGCGAGAGATTATGCTCTTAGGCGGCTCCAACAGATGCCTTGGCTATTCCCAACTATTGTCTTTCGGCTGACGTCAGGAGCCTACAAGTATGCCTGTGACAGCGCTCTGTTTACCAAACTCCCTACCCCGTTCTGTAAATGCTTCATACAGTAGTGTGTTCATGTAGATAGTCGTAGGTTCGTCCCCCGTCCCTTCCGGGGGTGTGTCTCTGTGTGTGTGTTTCCAGCTGCCTCTGCGACTGATTATGCTTTTAGGCGGGTCCCCAAAACATGCCTTGGCTATGGCCAACAATTGTCTTCGGGTGGCGTCCCGCCTACAAGTATGCCTGTGACAGCTCTGTTTAGCAAACTCGGGTAGCGTTCTGTAAATGCTTCATACAGTAGTGTGTTCATGTAGATAGTCGTGGGTTTGTCCCCCGTCCCTTCCGTGTGTGTGTGTGTGTGTGTGTTTCCAGCTGCCTCTGCGACTGATTATGCTTTTAGACGCTCCGCAACACATGCCTTGGCTATTGCCAACTATTGTCTTGCGGGTGACGTCAGCAGCCTACAAGTATGCCTGTGACAGGAGTATGTTTACTAGACACGGTAGCGTGTTCTGTAAGTGCTTCATACAGTAGTGTGTTCATGTAGATAGCGTGGGTTCGTCCCCGTCCCTTCCGGGGGTGTGTGTGTGTGTTTCCAGCTGCCACTGCGACTGATTAGGCTTTTAGGCGCTCGCAAACCCTGCCTTGGCTATTGCCAACTATTGTCTTCGGGTGGCGTCAGCAGCCTACAAGTATGCCTGTGACAGCTCTGTTTAGCAAACTTTGGTAGCGTTCTGTAAATGCTTCATACAGTAGTGTGTTCATGTAGATAGTCGTAGGTTCATCCCCGTCCCTTCCGGGGGTGTGTGTGTGTGTGTGTAGGATTCCAGCTGCCTTAGCTACTGATTATGCTTTTAGATGCTCCGCCCCATGCCTTGGCTATTGCCAACTATTGTCTTGCGGTGGCGTCAGCAGCCTACAAGTATGCCTGTGACAGCTCTGTTTAGCAAACTCGGTAGCGCTTCTGTAAATGCTTCATACAGTAGTGTGTTCATGTAGATAGTCGTGGGGTTTGTCCCCGTCCCTTCCTGTGTGGGGTGTGTGTGTTTCCAGCTGCCTCTGCGACTGATTATGCTTTTAGGCGCTCCCAAAACATGCCTTGGCTATTTCCCAAAAATTGTCTTTGGGGGGGTCAGCACCCTACATGTATGCCTCTGACAGCCCGCACGTCAGTTAACTTTGGTAGGGGTTTGTAAATGATTCATACTGTACTGAGGGGTTTATGTAAATGGGGTGGGGTTTATCTCCGTCCCTTCCGGGGTGTGTGTGTGTTTCCGTTGCTGACCCTACAACTGAATAAGCTTGTTAAAGTGTTCACAATCAACAGTGTGATATTTAAAATCATGTTAAGACTCACATTGTTGTTTGTGAACATTCAAAAATAGCATATTTCCTGCAGCCCTTGTGGGAAAAAAAGCGTTGCATGTTTTAATGAACTGTTCAAATTTTACGTAGACTTCTATTGTGTCGAACTTCGGGGACTATTCTTGCTGCAGGTTGTCGGTTTGTTTGTGTTGCATATTACAATATCATGTAATCGTGTGTTCATAGTATGCTTTCTGTGATGTTGACATGTGTGTGTTTTTTTGGGAATGCGTCTCTGCTTTCTATGCTGTGGCTACATCTCCATTGCTCGCATAGAAAGTGACAAATGGAAGTGTAAGGGTGGACATTTAAAGCCTGGATACTTCCATGTTATTTTAAGTCTCCCCCGGGGGCCCCGGGTGATAAGGGATACATGTCTATGAAGTACCTTTGGATACCATATGCGACTGTGTGTGAAATGTTTATGTTGACTGTTCCATCTACCTATGTGTGACATGGTTTGTGGCCATAGGGTGCCAGCAAGTCTTCCCCGTTCATTGGGTGTTTGCCATGGTGTATTGACATCAATCCTATTAATTCACGAAGGATGTCTTTCTTTGGTGTCAAGCCCTAGTTTGACCATCCTATGTCATTCCCAGCAGGCGTGGAGATTGTGCCATTGGTATCTTTACACAGGTGACCCATCTGTTCCACTGTATGGGCGTGTGATCCCCATAGATGTGCTGGCACATGGAGTGTTGTGGCCCGGGATCTGCCCCGCGGTCTTTCTTTGAATGGGGGTGTACTGTACCCTTTTCTGTATTCCCTGGGTTATGCCCTGCAACACCTTTCGGATTCCCCCAGGTTGGCAGCTTTGGGTGCCATCTTGGCGTCGTTTGTCCATCCATGCGAACTGCCTACTGGACACTAGTCGCGGGGTGTCAACATTTCACAGCTGCATTCTCGTTTTCCGGGGGATGATCGGTATTAGTATTGCGAAGGGATATGCCATGGCCCCTCCGCTGCAGGCGGGGCGATGAATCATCTGCCAATCCCACCGACACCCATATTTGCATAAAGATCCCATGTCTGCAACCTCGACAGTACCCTTGCACACCCTTCATGTGTGGGGAAAAGGGATTTTTATGGATGCAGCAGCCTGGGGAGTCCTATTCATATGTCCTGCATTTCATGGACCCGTCATCACCCCTTTAAGACACCTGTGGTGCATATATCTACCTGTGCGTAGTCCCGGGTGTCACCTCTTCCCGGGTTTACACTATGTTGCTCACACTCACTTAAGGAGTAATTTTTTGGGGCCTGCAATGGACACCGATGTGCAAATGTAAAGTTTAGGACATGTTGGACTGAGTCCATTCGGCGAGTGGGTTGGACTGCCGCCGTATGTGCCCCATTCCGGATCTCTGTCGGCCTACCCATATTATGTAGTGCATCGTAACCGGTGTTCTTCCACAATTTTGCCATAGGGTGTTTCTGTAGACCTGCAGGTTGGCAACTGCTTTACATAATCCTCACAAGTACCATTGTGAACTACCCCCCCTGTATTGTCAGTATTACACAGCCCGGGACATGTAGAACCTATTTATTCATGACAGTATGTAGGGTTTTGTGTGTGAACCCTATTTTAGCGATAGTATGACCTTCCTAGTTGGCGTTGTTGGTGTGCCATTAATATGTGTTCCCAAGGGTTAATGGGGGGTTCCCCCTACTTTTTTGGGTGCTGTATCGCTGGGATTATGGCAGGATGGATGTCACGGGGTGTATGTACTGCTGTTTCCATCTTTATGTCCTGTGTCATGCCCTACTACGGCTGTGTGATTCCACCAGGTTTGCTATTATGGGTGCCATCTTGTCCGGCGTTTGTCCATCCTTGGGAAATGCCTACTGGACACTGATGTAGGGCTGAACACATTTCACACATGCCTTTAGCATTACCCTATGGATGCTTTGCATCCTTACTGGGGACTAAGGCACGTCCTGTACCGCAGCCCCCCCGCGGGCGGGGCAACGGATTATCAGCCAAAAAAACCGAGCCCCATTTTGCATACCCAGGATACCAGGGCTGCAACCCCCATCGCATGACACATCCTTCATGTGTGCGGAACTGGGAGTATGGACACGGCAGTCTGGGGACCTCTGTTCATATGTCCTGCATGTCATGGGCAGGTATCATCAACCTTAAACACGCTGGTGGTGCATATGTCTAGCTGTGCCGTAGTCACGGTTTGTACTCTGATTGGCTGATCATGACGCATACCGGCGAAAACGTCAGAATTTTTGGAGTCCTACAATGGACACCGATGTGCATTTGTAAAGTGTAGAACGTGTTTGACTGTCCCCATCTGGCCAGTGGTATTGACTGCCGCTGTATGTTCCCCAGTCGTGGATGTCTGCTTGACTACCCATCGTTTGTATGACATGGCCTATCTATATCCACGTGCCAGTATGCGTAAATACAGCAAACCTTGCGTCCTGCCCATCTTCATAAACGACATTATGGAACATATATCGGCAGAAACAGACACTGTCAAATACGATAGACTCCACAGTGAAAGGATACTGAGCTCTCTCAACTACTAACAGGGGGACCGTCGAGTCGGGTTTCATGACATAGGGCCCTAATACACTTCCTTCAGAGTCGGTTTAAAGCGAAATAATCAATAAACCTGCTCATAGTTAGGTGGACAGTGCTCCAAGTCTTGATTATAACGTGACATATACATATCAGTGTTGCATGCCTTACTTCATGGAAACAATAATACGGCAACAATGTGTTAATATATATACAATATTGGTAAATACAATCAGTATCCGGACACATAGTTGATAATTGCTGAGAGTGCACCTTAGAATGTAGTGTGTTGATCAGGTTATTGTATATCGATGTGTATAATAGTAGCATTACGATAACAAAGCATGGAATCAATAAGTACTATTTAAGCATATATTTGACAATTATGAATGTAAAGCGTGTGGAGGAGACATCCGTAACCTTCCCCGGTTCCACTGGATCCCCACCCCCTTTTCGCATGTCCATTGTGGGTTCGGCGCGCACATGCATATCCGTAGTCCGTTTATATATGTTTACAGTGTCTGTGTGGTTACGTCTTTTGCGTTACTTGTGACTATTCCCGGAACATATGTCTGATCCGGTTGACGGCCCTGTGCAGAAAGCAC
The DNA here is from genome assembly GCF_019279795.1 of Protopterus annectens. Taxonomy (NCBI): domain Eukaryota; kingdom Metazoa; phylum Chordata; order Ceratodontiformes; family Protopteridae; genus Protopterus; species Protopterus annectens. The sequence goes on along the minus strand of NC_056728.1, from coordinate 368,001,655 downwards.
TTACAGCTTTATATATGTAACAGTCTTTGCAGCATGGGGGGGTTTAACCCTGCACATCTATATGTTCTATAGTCATAATTCCAACGTGACTGCAGTCCGTTTGACCCACTGTGACCAGTGCACCCTTAGCTGTTCGTTGTCATTAATATGCATACCCTTGGTACCTATGTACATTTACATATCCCCCCCCCCCCCGTCACAGGCATCCATTCTCCTGCTGGGAAAGGTGCGGTAGTGCATGTTGAACATTCCTAATTCCCCCTCGCTCATGGCCCAGGATGCAAATGTCGTCACCACAGGGCTGAACAGATGACAGCAGCTTATATAACATATGCATACAGGCCCTTGTCAGGGTGTTGCTGTGGGTTTTGGGGTTTTGGGCTTGGCGCCCAAAGCGGGACTGCCCTGACCCTGTAAAAGTTAGATGAGTCACATGGGAGCGTTTTTTCCGTGTCCATGGTACCATTCACGGGCCCCCCAAATTTGTCCCTTAATTAAACGATTGGCGGTGTATCCGTTGTAGATCTCGTTAGACTAATTGCCCCGGTCTGATCGAACTAACCTACTTCCATTACTAACCCTCCGTATGTATGGCCTTTTCCCCAATATTACAAGGGTTTAACATTGCGTGGCGACTTTCACTGAGCCACAGACATGTCCGTTGCTTTGTTTGGCCCCGGGTTTGCTGTGCTAAAACATTTAACATGGCGTAACAGGTTGAACAGCTCGAACGAGGACATCGGGTTGTCCATCGTTGTCTATTATTGAATGTCTCTGTGGAGTTTGTTTCAAAAGGCACATTGTCGGATTTTAACGGACATCTCGCGCGAATGCGTCCGCCCCCGGGGGGCGTATGTCTGCCTTTGGCGGGAACAGGCATTAGGCTGTGTCAGTATGTCTGGGGAGATATGGTTTCCTTCCTTACGTAGATGGTGTGCCATACTAGCAATGAGCCTAGCGATGCCCCGCGTCTGGGTGTGGGGACTGCTGCATTAACCACGGGTAGAGTGGACTTAGGGTAAGTGGTGACGTAGGCAGAGGTAGCCACCGATACATCACCGCTACCCCCCCCTGGTCTACCTACACGAGATAGAGTCTGGAAAGGTGGGGTAGAACAACACCCTAGGCCCCATTTGGGCCCATGCCTAAGGCCGGCTATGTGTGGTCCCTTGGGCATCGGACTCGAGCGTTTCGTCTGCCGTAGGGATGTCCCGCCTTACCCACATCCAGCCCCAAGGCAGTCAACACAGCATCCATGGGTCCACATGGTGTCCCAGCTGTGCACTCCAGGAACTCTATGGGGAATTTAACCCACACTTAGGACAGCTGTGTAATCCTAGCCTCACCTCAGGATTTCCTGAGTAGAAGCACAGGGCAACTGTAGTCACACTCCACATAGATGGTGCCTCCACTGACCCTGGTTATTACCATACCATTAGTTTGACAAGCCTTATCTGCAAAGCCATGGAGATGGATCATAATGGGACACATAGATAAAGGCATAGGGGACCCCCATACTTTGGATACAACCCAGTTTAGCTTGGTCATAGTCAGATCATGCCCTTTACACGTGTGTCACTTTGTAGAATCTGTCACCAAGGCCATTGCTGAGGGTAAAGCAGTCCCACCCACCTCAACCCGGCAGAGGCCACACAATACCCCCCCGGGTATACTTGTTATTCCCGTCATCTTGAATGTAAATCCATACATCGCCATATGTGTTGCAAAACGGGCTAAGTCACAGAACACACATGGCCATAGTTGCTGGCGCCATGTCATACTCACAGCCAGTCACAGGTGGTGTCCCATGGGGCTCAGTCCTGGGTCCACTATTTCCAGCATCTACGTTTCCAATGTACACGCATACACAGGGGGGTTATGGGTGACAATGTTTGCAGACGACTGCAAACCGGATGCCAAAGTCAGACACACATCTGACACAGATATCCTTCAGGAGTGCCTCACAGATGTGGATAAGTGGTACCAGAGACATGTCCTACAGCTAAATGCCAGGAAATGCATAGGCATACCCTTCGGGATGAACAAGGTTACCCCCAGCTACCATATAGGTGGCAATCCACTGAACGGAGGGTTACCAGTGATCTGGGGAAAGTGGTTGTTAACCGTTGTTGACACACATGTTGCTAACATAGTTGGTAGACCTTCCACATTGCCCACATCATCATGAAGGGGTTCACACCTAGATCAGGGAGGTCATTGTCCCCTTGTACGCATCACTCAATAGACCTATGATTGGGTACAATGCGCCGTTCAGAATGTATCTGACCCAACACCTGCAGCAGCTGGAAAGGCACCAACAGTTCTTCGACAAACGGATGCAGGGTCTCAGGTATATGTGTTATACTGACCGACTGAAAAATTCCAGCTGTATACAGTTGCATACCACTTGCCCAGACGTGACTCGTGCCTCCCATGCACCGCTAACTCGAACCCACATCTGATGACTATGCTTCACGTAAATAAGTTAGATCCTCAGAACCACAAGGGCAGCTGGCGTACACCTTGACACTGTCATTAATCGACGTGTTGTTGGGACGGATTCATCACCCTGACACTCACTATCCCGTGGAGCGACATCCCAGTACATGTGAGGGGGAACACCCGCTGGCCTTCTGTTAGTATTTACACATGGATGTCTGAATTGATTTATTTAAGTAACCTTCTAAATGAATGTTACATTAGCACATTGTGAATCTTTACATTTCGTTGGTCTATTTTACAGTAGTCATAAACATACGGTTTATGTGTATATATTATGGTTCATTCATATTTCTAGGTGTCTGCTGTTCTGTTAATATATTGGCACAAATTTCCCTGGGACATATATATGTAGCTTACACAGTCAGACATTTGGAAAACATTTTATGTTGGTTCATGTTTCATATATGTACATATATTTCTATTTTCCGATGAAGACTGTACCTTTCGAAGCAATGTCTGATGTCCTCACTGTGTGGGATGTGTAACCCAAGTAAGGTTTATTTGCTGGTCTGCCTTTAAGGCATGTAATTAGTACCTAGCACATCTAATGTACCAACCAATTAATGCTTGTAAATGTAGTAGGTTGGACTGCATTGTATGTAGTCTGAATAAGTCTGCTTATGAAGCAGGCAAATGAATAGACTATGGTGACTGCCTTTAATTCTTGGTGTGCTCTGGTTGGTCACTGACGGTCCCTACAGTACCTCGTCTTTGCTTTGGACTTCATCGGCTGGTTGTCTGTGTTTGTTGTATGGGGAATGTCAACTGTAGTCCCTATGTGTATGACTTGTGTAATGCCTTACCGGCAGTGTAATTCCACCGGGTTTGCATTTATGTGTGCCATCTTAGTCATCGCTTGTCCATCCATGTGAATTGCCTACTATACACTGGTATGGGGGTGTAAAATTTCACACCTGCATTTTGCATTCCCGGAGTATGGTGTGCATTATTAGCGGAGAGTGGCGCATGTGCCCCGTCCCTCCCAGGGGGACAAAGGATTGCCTGGGAAAAACACCGAGGCCAGATTCTACATACCCAGACTCCCTTGACTGCAACAGTGGACAGTACCCATTACACATCCTTCATGTGTGCTGCAGTGTGATGTGGGGCCCTGAATGGACCCCATACCCTGGGTATTTCTGTGCATGAGTGCTGGAGTTATAGGACAGCTATCTTCAACATTGAACACGCTTTGCCTATGTGTACCTGTGGGTGGGACAATTAGGTCACATGAGTAATGCAGGAAGCTAGCAGGCATTCTCTGAACAGAATTTTTGGGTCCTACAATGGACACCGATGTGCATATGTCAAGTTAGATGTTGCTGGACTGTGTCCACCTGCCCAGTGCTTTTCACTGCTGGTGTATGTTCCCCAATCGCGGATGTCTGTTTGACTACCCATTCCACATGGTGCTACATAACCAGCTGAGTTAGTACTGTGAACAAATGACATACATCCAAAGATGCTGGTTACCAACTGCTTCATATAAACCTCAGACATCCCAATGGGACATATCCGTCACTATATTTCCAATATAACACCACGGAACATGTTGCTTACCTATCCATTCATTTAACCATGTTGTCTTCATAGGTGGGAATGCCATAGTTTACATATCCTACTTGACGTTGTGTGTGTGCCATTAGTATGTGTTCCACAGGTCGCACATCTGTTCCGCTGTAACGGGTGCTCCTCAGTCTGTTGCTGGCAGACTGAGTGCTGTTCGCCCCGGGGTTCGACAGTCCGGCTTTGTATGTGGAATGTCAACTGTGGGCCCTATGTGTATTTCCTGTGTTATGCCTTACCTTTTGTCATTTACCGGGTTTGCAGTTGAGGGTGCCATCCTGGCCATAGGGGCGTCCATCCATGACAATTGCCTACTGGACACTAGTATAGCGCTGTACACATTCCACCCCTACATTTAGCATTCTCCGGGGTATGGTTTGCATTATTAGCGGAGGAAATAAGGGGTTACACATCCCCCCACAAAAGGGCCCCCAAAAAAGGATTCTCCCCAAACCCAAAAATTGGTCCCTTAAAATCCCAGTCGGGGTGTGATGGGATATTATGGACCCCGGGACCCCCGGGGATTTTTTCCGGGAAAATACATATAAACTTAAACATTTCGGTGCATATGGTATTTTGGCAATTTTTTAGGTTCGTTGAAATTTAAAAAGCTTCTTTTTCCCCAATTTTGGGTCCACAATGGACACCACTGTGCATATGTAAAGTGTAGACTTTCCTTTCCTTTCTGGGTTTTGTCTTTTTCGGAAAAGGGGTGTCTGTTTCTACCCTTTCCCCATGGTGCTACATAACCAGCATTTAGACTGTGGGAAAAAATTTACATACATCCAAAAGCTGGTTAAAAGTTCAAAACCCCAAATCCCTGGGACATATCCGTCACTGTATTTCCAATATAAAACCCCCGAAATTTCCTTACCTATTTTTCATTTTAACCCTTTTGGGGCTTCATGGGGGGAATGATTGGTTTAATTTCCACTTCCCTTTTTGTGTGCCCCAATTGTGTTCCACGGGGACATCCCGTTTGTACGGGGTGGGGCTCCCATCTGGGTTCCCCGGCAATATCTGTCTTTGGGTTTGGCACTGTTTTTTTGGGTGTTGTACCCCATGTTATTTCCGTGTTTTGTTAAGCCTATTCCTTTAGGGTTTGCAGGGGGTTTCCATCCTGGGCCCCTACGGGTGCCATCCTGGCAATTGCCCACTGGACACAGATAGGGTGTCAATTCCCACACCTTTAAATTTTTTATTTTCCCGGGTTTGGTTTTGCCCCTTTTTACAATAAGGCAGGTTTCAGAAAAAACATCCCTCCCCGGGGGGAAGGATTGTCAAAAAACACCGAGCACAGAGTCTACATACCCAGAATCCCTTGACCCAATTGACAGTACCCATTACACATCCGTCGTTGCGGAAGTGTGATGTGGATTCAGTTCTATGGACCCGGTACCCTGGGTATTTCTGTGCATCTGTGCTGCATTACATGGACAGCTATCAGCAACATTAAAAAACCGCGGTGCATATGTGTACCTGTGACTACAATGAGTTCCTTAGGTGAAAAAAAGGCGGAAATTTTCTTTAGACAAATTTTGGGTCCTACAATGGACACCACTGTGCATATGTAAAGTGTAGAGCTTGTCGGACTGTGTCCTTGTGAGCAGGGGTTTCACTGATACTGGGGGTTTTCGGAATCCGGAAAGTTGTTTATTTTCCCATTCCAATGGGCCCTAACCCCTTTTAATGGAACAAATGTTTAACCTTGGAACCCAATGCCAAAAACCCAAATCCCAAAACAATGTTTTATTATTTCCAATATAAAACCCCCAAATGTTCATATTTATTTTCCCCCTTTTTTCTGGTAACCACAAATTTTGGCTTTGGTTGCCAATATTTTCCCGGGGCCCCCCCGTCACGGGTCCCTATCTGTTGCTTCAATTAATCTTAACCTTTGTGGGGCCCTTCCCTTTGTATTAACAAATGTGTCCCTTTGTATTTTCCCTTTTTATGCCTTTCACCATTATTTACCTTTGCTTTTGGGGGTTTCCCGGCCTATGTTCCCGAAAATTTAACAGTAGTTAGGGCTTACCCATTACACCCACTTTAACACCCGGTTGGTTTGATTAAAGCAAAAAGGCAGGGACACTCCCCCCACCGGGGAAGGTTTCCGCGCCCCGGGACAAATTTTCTCCCCGCCCGATCAACAATTAAAAAACCCTTTTCACCTCAAATTCAAATTAGGGTCTTTTATTAAGGAACCCATTTTTGCATTTCTCCTTTCATGGGCCCAACCCGCAACCTTAAACACCCGGGAATTGGATTACAAGGTTTAATGGTTTAAATAAACAACCGATTTTTCCCCAAATTTTTCCCAAATGGGCACCCGGATAAAAGGGAGCTTGGGGGACGGGTTTTAGAGTGGGGACCCAAGGGTAAATTTTGAATAATTGGGGGTTTTGTCCCGAATTTTAGGTTTAAGTTTCTTTATTTTTAAAGGACAATCCAAAGGGGATTTCCAAAAATTTTTCCTTTGGCATTTGGTCAAAAGGGCAATTTTTCCATTTTCCCAAAATTCCATAAAGTCTATTTTTTAACCCCTTTTGCTGGGCTCCGTGCTTTTAAAAATTTTTTCTCAGGGAAAAAACACAGCCTTTTTTCCAAAACCCCTTTTACATTCGTACCCCTTTTTGTGTTGTAACCCCGTTTCAAATTTTTGCTGTTTTCCCTGGGCCAGTTAATTTCTTATGTTGGGGGGGTCTTTGGTAAAGTTGAAAAAATGTATCTTCCCATTGACCAAAAGGCCATCCTTCCCTGGGGAAGGGTGCGTTTTCTTCATCCCTTTTTGTTTTAACCCCCAAAAAATAGACAGAAAAGCCTCTTTCACCCAATTCAGTTCCATTTAAAAAGGGCCTTTACCCAAATTCTCCGGCTTTTGTTTTCCGCCATATTACCGGTTTCCCAAAATTCATTAAAGGATTTTAGTGTAAATGGAAAACCCAATGTGTTTCTAATTTTCTAAAACACCATCCAAGGGCCTTGGCATTTTTTGTTCCACCTTTAAAGAACCGTTTGGAATTTTTTCCGTCAAAACGTAAATTTTTTTAATGTGTTTCCCAGTTTCCCCTTTGGGGTGGGGGCACCCTTTAATTTCCCTTTTGGGTTTAATGTTCCTATAAAAGTGGGGGGGGGCTTTTGCAAATTTTTTCCATGGGGGTTAACACCGCCCTTTTCCACCTTGTACATTAAGTACCGTGTTGTATGCAAACCCCAGATGGGTTTGGGCGGTTTAATTTTTTTACTTTCGGTTGGGAATTTCTGCTACCCATTAGCCAAACCAAACCTTCCCTGGGGGGGTTTCTGACATGTAATCTTTTTTTTGCCCCGCGTGGCATTGGGCCCCGCCTCTTACCCAGGGTTTAGGTTATCACAGGGGGGGTTAGCTTCACCAATTCTGCAGGTTTTTGGGGGGCCCTATTAAATTTTACGGACAATTTACAATAAGGTATTTTTTGGGGTAAATGGGAATTCAAAGGTTTCTTTATTTTACAAAAACCCTCCCTCCCCCAAACCCGTTTTTCCAAATTTTCCCGGGCCTGGGTATTTGCCTAGCCAGTTTCCCTGTGTTTGGGGTTTCCCCTTCTTTCCTTAACCCCGTTTGTTTGTTGGCACCGTTCCGGGTATTTGTCACTTACTGCGTGACCTTATGGGTTTGGTTTTCCCAAGCCCATTGTCCCCTGTTTTTACACTTAAATTTTCGGCTTTTCAAACCCAGGGTTTTTGGGGGGGTAAACAAACTTCACTTTTTGCCATTACTGAGCCTTTAAAATTTTGTTGGGGGTTTTGGGGTTCCCCAAATTTTTTTTCTTTTGCCAGCTGGTTCCAACCAAAATTTTTTTCCACATTTCAGGGATAAATTTTGGGTTTTGATGGCAGGGGGTGCCAGCATTTTCCCTTTTTCATTTTTGGGGGACCGCATTTTCCCAAAACAGGGACTGTCCCTGGGCCTTTGGGAAAAACCCTAACCCTGGGGAAAGCCCAAAAGTTTCTGGGGGTTTATTTTTCCATTTTCCGGTTTTTGGGGGGTTTGGGGTTTCCTTCTGTTTTACGGCCACACTACCCGGCCCATTACTGTTTACTTGTTTGCCAAAAAATTTGGGATTTTTCAATTTTTTCCTTTTTCTGTTTTTTGGCATTTGAAAATTTCGGTTTCAAAAAAACCCAGGGGTAATTCATTAAACGGGGGTTCATTGTTTCCTACATTGGCCATTTTTAGCCTTTTTCCTTTTTAAATTTTTTTGGGGCCCCTTTTTCCATGGAAGATGCCCCAAACAAAGTTTTTGGGCAGGGGTGACCTTTTCCTTTTCCATTTTTCGGGCCTTTTCCAAACGGGGCTGTCCCCCTTTCGAGGTAAAAACCCTTTACCCTGCCCCTTTTTGCGGGGGGTTTACCTTTTTCCTTTTCCACTATTTTCCGGGGCTTTTAAATTTTCCTTTCCCGAAATTTCAAAGGGACTATTTGCGTTACTTTTTTGCCTTTTTTTTATTTTGGGGAACCTTGGGTTTTTTTTTTATTGGGATTTGGGGGCCTGGACAGAAAAAAATTATTTCTACCTTCATTCCGGGAATTCCCGGCCTACCTTGGGCCTCCGCCCTTTTTAAAACCCGGGTTTTTCGGGCCAAATTCCCTTAAAGATGCCCAAAAAATGGGGGGGGTATTTCCTGCCCGGCGGGGGCCTTACGCGGGGGAACCTTTCATGAAAATCCCGGGATTTTTTATTTTTCCATAATTTCCTTTCTTTATTTTTTGGGTTAATTTCACTTTTTGGTCAAAAATTTTTAAATTTTAGGGACCGGGTTTGCCATTATAATTTTTTGTCAGAATTAGGTTTTCATTTTAATTCCCCTCCCCCTTTTTGTATTCTAGGGTTTCTTTTCTTGCATTTCTTAAATTTTAGGGTGGGGGAATTCCCTGGAACCCCCCAAATTACCTTTTATTATAATGGGGGAAAAATTTTTTCCAATACCCCCATAAAACTTTAATTTTTTAAAGGGGTTTCCTTTTTGACAAAAAATTTATTTTGAATCAAATTGGGGGAAAACTATTTTAAAAGGGTTTAAAATAGAATAGATGGATTTAAACATCTTTTTTCAAGAGTAAAACACAACTAAAAGAGAAAGGAAAAATACTTTACAAAAAATAGGAAAAAACCCTGGGGTAAATGGCTTTTAAAGGCTGAAGGGCTTTGTAAATATATTTTTTTTGCCCCCTTTTAGGAAAATGTAAAAATTAAATGAGTTTTGTAGGAAAAAGCAAGTAAGACCTAAAAGCAGAAAAGGGGAATGCAACAAAGAATAAAATGGAAAGGGTAAAGGCAAAGACAAATTTTAAATTTACATTAGCCCCCTTTAAAAAAATGTATTAAAAAAATTTTTTGGTGAGGGCCCGCGTACTTTTAAACGAATACTAATGGAAAAGGTCCGGGGGCGCCCGGGACTTTTTTCCCTTTTAATAAAAAAATTTGTATTTAAAAGGGGTTTTTTGGCGGCATTTAAAATTTTAAAAAAGGAAATTTCCCTTGCCAAAAATTTTTCCATTAGTATAACTCTACTTTTGTAAACACTGTCTCGCTATGTTAAATGGGTTTAACATAGCGAGACAGTTTAAAATAAACGGAGATCTCCGTTGCTTATTTTAGCTGTCTCGCTATGCTAAACCCATTTAACATAGCGAGACAGGTTTTAAAAAAAGCAACGGAAAAAGCAAGATCTCTGTTTTACTGTTTATATGTTAAATGGGTTTAACATAGCGAGACAGTTTTAAAATAAGCAACGGACATCTCTGTTGCTTATTTTAAAGCTGTCTTGCTATGTTAAACCCATTTAACATAGCGAAACAGTAAAAAAAAAAGCAACGGAGATCTTGCTTTCTTCGTTGCTTTTACAACTCTGATGTACTGCGCAGGTGTGCAGTACATCAGAACTGCCGCGGATGCCAGACATCTGCGGAAGGGCAGTAAACGGGCATTATACTATGCCGTTATTTAAGAAAAGTAATAGTTTATTTTCTTAAATAATGTCATGGTATAATAGCAATAACCCACTTCTGGGTGTGGGTAATGCTGTATTTACCCACGGTTGGCTTTGTTTGGTCCCTCGGGCTTCGCCCTAGGGACCAAACCATGCCAACCGTGGGTAAATCCAGCATTACCCACACCCAGGCGTGGGTTATTGCTATATTACAGCACACTCTTCCATGTGAAAACAGCATATGATCAAAACACACAATCAGACACACACACACACACAAGATAAAAAAAAAAAATATATATATATATATATATATATGTGTGTGTGTGTGTGTGTGTGTGTGTGTGTGTGTGCGCGCGCACGTCTACTTCTGCTGATCAAATGCACATTTCACATTTCAGTGAACATTAGTTGTGTGACTCCACTTCTGTGAAACTATAATAATGCTAACACTTACTTCACCGAACTACATAACAGCGAAACTAAAAATACGGAAAAATAAAAGCAAAACGCACACAATGTTTAGCATTTTTGCAGGCTGACAAACCCCCCTGTGCCCCCATGTGCCCCCCTTGAAAATTACATATACCAAGTTCAAGAGCATACTACAGTGACAGCAAGGGTAGATTTCCCTATCCTGACTGTAGATCCCCATTTAAAAGTTATGTTCAATGTCAAAATTCTTTGACATACCATAAAGATTGCTGACACTACTGTAACATCTGACATTCCCTGAAAACTGGAACAATATCAAAGGTTAAATGCACTTAAAGGGAGAACTACATCAAAACATGTTGCTATCACTTTTGAAGTTTAGCTTCCGGTAACGTGCATTTTTGACAATCTGCAGCTTTGCACAAGAGGAGCCCATGAACTATCACTTGCTGAAATGTGCATTCGAACAGAAGTAGACCATTCTATATATATATATATATATATATATATATATATATATATATATATATATATATATATATATATATATATATGTGTGTATATATATATATATATATATATATATATATATATATATATATATATATATATATATATATAAAATGGGGTGCCTTCCATGTATGTCAAGCAACTGGCATGGTGATGACAGACTTCTTGTTGCAAGAAAAGAAGTAAGGTGGCAATTGAGGTTAAATGCCACATGACCACCAGGACTTAATGAAGGTATTTCCCTCATGCCCTTGTTAAAGCAGAGATCTAATAACATTATTTAGCACATTTACTATACTGGGTACAATGTTTAATTTGTATTCAGAACAGGTACACTATGGGAACGTAATAGTGTTTTGAATAAGTCTGAAACCACAGTTTGGTATTGTTTCAAACTTCAAAAGTTAAAAGCAAATGTTTTTTCAGCTTGGGTATGTTTATTAGCATTGCCTGCTGCTATGTTCTTTTTATACACATGTTTTTTATATATCAATGTTTTTAATTCGTGGAATACATTTTATAGTACTTTTAATATGTTCACTTAAACTTTTCAACCAATTTTGTTGTTTGTGGAACTTAGTGGATATGTTTAAATTTGTCTAGGTATTATACACATTGTTAAATGGATTCTTTGATTTGTTTTAGCTGAAATGATTTGCACTAAGCACTTTTTTTAAGGGCGGTTCACCTAATGTTATTTTGTGGCTGATGACTGGATTATCAATTAACTAATTAAGTGTTTGTAAAAAATGTTTTCACTATTTATTCTGTTGTAGTTAGAGGTTTCTTTGACTCTGATGAAGCCAATTACTGGCGAAAGAGCTTAGTCAAAGGAACATTTTGTTGTCAATAAAGCTGGTGTGTTCCAGGTCATTGTTGGGATTATCTCTTTATTTTCCAACCTTTAAAAATAGTCTGTTTTGACACAGGTTGTCCTTTCTCCTTACCTTCACAAGAAATGGACAACCGATCCAAAGATCTAAATGATTAAGTTCTGTCAGGACAGTACCTGAGTTGTTTGTGGACATCCAAAGCATGGAGTATACTCTCTCCCTAATTTTTAAGTTCATGAAAGAAACTGGGGAGATAGACAGCTTGGCTTAAAGTAAACTCAGATAACACTTCAGGCATAAAAGAAGGTTCTCAAAGAAACCCTGACTCTATAGAAAATGTGGTAGGATTGTCTCACCACAAGAGTTTGCAACTCAGATGATCTTCTTGCAGTGGTCAGAACAATCAGTAAAAGCATTTTCCCAGTTAAGAACCTCGAGTTAACTAAGTTAACTAGTTCATATGAAGCAAATGTTAGCTTCTCTTACACAAAATTTAGATACCAAGGAGCGGCCACTAGTTTACTTGCAGGCCTCCAATACAAAACCCCTTTCAAGAACATTTTGACCTGAGATTGCCTTGAAAAAGGAAGAGGTTCCATGTGCAGGCATGTTGAAATAGCTGATAAATTAACCTTGATAGAAGAATAAGAAAGGACATATGATAGTAACACACACAAATACTGTAAAACCAGAGAACAGCTAGCCCTGAATGGGTGCGGGTAATGTTGATGGCACTAACTAGAATACCTTTTCCATTGGTTAATATATGACTTTTTAGGGGCAGAACTTTTGCCACCATTAGTACTTGCTGCACATCCTCAGAAAACAGGTGTCTAAAAGGAATTAATCCCCTGTCATCCAGGCAGTCAATAGAACATGATTGATGTCAGGATGTATCAAACACCCCTGTTCTTGTATGAGTACATCCATTCAGTGAGGCAGCTTGTGATAATTGCCCCTGGCCATTGAGATGGAAGAACCACAGTTAACTAGGCCAGAATGGGCTCACCTCAATGATCTTGGGGGATTCCTTCTGAATCTTCGGTAGTACTCTAGATATTAGTGGAAATGGTTGAAAGGCATACAGGAACATTCCTGCCCAAAGAAAAGAAAAAAAAGCCTTCTTACATGGAGCCCTGGAACAGAAATTTGCCAGCTGATTGTTCAGAGAGGATGAAAGAGGTCTACTTCAGGAACTTATGACAAACGGATTAAATATTGGAAGACCCTTGATCTAGTTTCCATTCTTGAGGATCTGACCTGGTCCTGCACATCTTTTCTGCCACACAATTTTACTCTGATGAAAAGTAGGATGCCTGTAGAGTAAGATTGCTCTGTGAAGCTACATCCCAAACTGACATGGTTAGTCTGCAAAGAGGGTATGACCTAGTTTCTCATTGCTTGTCAATGTATTACATGATTGTAGTATTGTCTATAACCACATGATAGAGTCCCAGGGACCAAAGATGGTTCAGAGAGTTGAGTGCTTTATTAGGGCAAACATCTCCTTGATATTTATGTGCTTGTATCTGTCCTTGGTGTCCCACATCCCCATCTCCTGAAAAACTGCTCATCAAGCACAGTCTGAACCATCAATGGTGACTTGACTGCTTTGGAAGGAGGGAGAAGGGGACACCTGGAATTAAGGATATCTATTGTCTCCACCAAAAAATAAATTCTCCTGAAAAACCTCAGTACTGAATATGAAAAGATAAAAGCTGCTGTTGCTGGAACGAAAGAGATTTCAGATACCACTATATCTTTCCATGTGTCATCTGGCCAGGGGTATCATGAGAATCACAGATGCCTTGAGACCAAAAATCCTGAGGTATTCCCTTGCAGTAATGAAAGACTAAGCAGAAAACCTTAGAAACAGATCTAGATAAAGATCTATTTTTTTTCTTGTGGAAGAAAATTTCTTTAAACTGAGGTGTCCAGTTGATCCCAGGAACACAATCCTATTTGAGGGACTCAAGTGTTGCATGTCTTATGCATTCAAATGAGACACTGAGGCATAGAATGCATTCAAATCATTTATTGTACATAAACATATCAGGAGCTGTAACTGGAACATATACTTCGAACTTCATAAGCTTACTGACTGACTTGTTACTTCTAACACACTCACATATGCATCTCCATTCAAGCTTGCACTCACACTGAATGACTATACAGAATGGCACTGAACTCACACATGCTCAGTAACTTATATGCATGTGCTCTCTGACTACACTGGATGACTAGGTTCAATATACACACTGATCTACATCCTCTGACTTTAATTTTGTTTGACATGCAAATAGGAGAACAAAGACATTTTTGAAAGGTAGACATTATATCAACATTTTAATAAATAAAACATAGTTCAGTTTCAAGTGGCTGTGTATTTAGGATTCTGTCTGGAAATTCTACCCTATCTGGTAAAATAGAAATTCTGACTGGGATTAGCAACAAGGACAGTGTCATTTGTCTTGTGTATATTGAATAAGACAATGAGGCTGGGTGTTCATTTAAGCAGCTTATTACACACAAACACATCAGGATGGATAGCAGAAACATTAAACTTCAACAAACTAACTAACTGTCTGACTACTGCACACATGCATGCTTACACCTCAGCTGCTCACTACAAAATGTCACTCTTGCTTGCACATGCTCAGTACTTATATACATGTGCCTGCTGACTGGAAAGCTTCTTAAAGGTATAGCACACACTCTGATCTACATCCTCCCTCTTTACTGAGCTGTCTTGCATTGACAATGACATTAGAATAGGCATGCAAATTATAAAGACAATAATAAACAAAACAACTTTCATGTCCAGGTTGTTGTGCATCTGGAAATAGGTCTGTAAATGTGACCTGATCTTATAATGTAATACTTTATAGGTGTGTACTAGGCTAATGGCCCCGGAGCCTTTACAAGCCTAGCCCATAGGATTACCCTGGCATCGTGCCATCCAACCTTAGTTCCCAGTGACTCTATCGAGTAGAGACACTGGAGTGATCGCCGGGGTGAATTTTCTATTTCCCATCCACTCATCAAGATTTCTCTTGAAGAGGGCTAGAGAGGTGCTCTGTTTGACATGTATGGGAAGTCTATTCCAGAGCACGGGCAGTTTCTGGCTTATGAAACTATCCCTCCTGCTTGTTCTTTTGATTGTGGTAATGAGGTTGAGGTCTCTTGAGTGTGCGGTGTGGAGGGATTGGGATTTCTTTAGATGTAGCATTTCTAACAGAGCTGTGTCAGTCATGGCTTTATAAGTCAAGCAAAGATCGTCTCTAAGTAGGTGATATGAGACAAAGAATAGTTAGAGTTTTTTGAGTCTGTCCATACAGGACAAGTGTTTAAGGCCTAGGATACTCTTTGTGAGGTACTTTTGCGGCATCTCCAATTGCTGCAGGTGTCTAGTGAGATACATGCCAAATGGGGCATTGTACTCGATGGCTGGCCTAATGCAGGAAGAGTAGAGGGAGACAATGACTGCTTTCTTCCTTGATGCAAAACCCTTAGTAATGAGATGTGCCACATAAAAGGACTTTTTGACCACAGTGTCAATGTGGTGGTCAAAAGAGAGGTTGCTGTCGACCTGTGCTCCCAGATCTCTTATAATGACTTCTGTGTTCAGTGGACTACCATCAATGTAGTAATTCATGGGAACTGGGTTTTTCCCAAAGGGGATAATGACACATTTTTTGACATTGATCTTAAGGCCATGGTTCTGACACCAGTCGTTGGTCTCAGTGAGGCCTTTCTGTAGGATGTCAGCATCACTTGGGGAGTTAATAATAGCTCCCAACTTACAATCATCTGCGAACTTTGTCAGCCAGTGTCCCTTCATGTTAGCCTGGACTTCAGAGAAGTAGATACCAAACAGGAGAGAACCCAGGACCGAACCCTGTGGGACTCCACTCATGACTGGTAGGCAGTCTGACTTGGAGTCAGCTACTTTCATACTGTGGGTTCTATCTGTGAGCCAGTTTGCAACCCACTTATTGATATAGGGGTTGATGCCTAGCTTAGTGAGCTTTTCTATGATTCCTGAGTGGGGAATGGTATCAAAGGCTTTGGCCAGATCAAGGTAGGCTGTATGAACCAACTTGCCTTCATCCACAGCTCAGGTGATTGACTCAAAGAAGTTGACCAGGTTGAGCAGGCATGATCTACCCTTCACAAAACCAAACTGCATGAGATCCAGAGTTTGGAGATTCCTTATATCCTTGTTTATTAGGTCCATGATGATGCGTTCCATAGTTTTGCATATCAGACTCGTCAGGCTAATGAGGAGATAGTTCCCAGGGTCTGTAGTTGCTCCTCCTTTGTGGAGAGGGATAACTGTAGCAGTGCGCCATTTGGTAGGGACAAAGCCTGAGGTGAGGCTATGACTGAACAGGGCACACAGGTGAGGTGCCAGTTCACTCTGTAGTTGATATAGAGCACAGCTGGGGATATTGTCACGTCCCATACAAGCTGTATTCTTGGTCTTGGACAGTGCTGTTTTAATCTGTGCAGCAGTAATACTGGGTGCCTGACAATCTACTAGTATTGTGATTGGTCCTTTGGTGGGGGAGAGAGTGGTAAAGTTGGCACTGAATCTGTCAGCCAGTATATTGGCAATATCTGTTGACTCAGTATAGGAGGTACCATTGTGCAGTAGCTCAGAGCAAATCTGGTTATTGCCGTTGAGATTCTTTATATGACTATAGAAGGCCTTGTGGGTATCTTTACTATCTGCTGCAATTCTGTTTTCATAGCTAGCTTTAGAGGATTTGATGAGGGATCTCAACTTTTTGTTGTGGCTGATAAGGGAGCCTTTCCAGTCTTGAGACTTCACCTTATTCCGCATCAGTTTCCTCCTTCTGTTGTAGAGTTTGTTTATGGCAGGGGACCACCAAATTGGCTTCCTTTTTTTTGAGGAGAGTGTCTTGGTTCTACTGGGTACTGCGAGATCCATGCATTTGTGTACGTGTTTGTACAGTGCATTGGTGTATGATTTGGCCATCATGCAACTATTCTCCATTTACATGGGTGCTGTGAAGTTGGCCACCTCGGTTTTTAGGAGCCCAAAGTTAGCTGTGGAGAAGTTTTTCATGGTGGTTACCTTTGCAGTGCGGGTGGGAGGGATGTGGATTTCCAAGGTGATTAGTTTGTGGTCGGATCTAACTAGGGAGTAGTTTCCCTATTGGTGTAGAGCAACGGTCACCCATGTTAGTAATGACTGAGTCAAGGATGTTCCTACCTCTAGTGGGGGTAAGAACAAGCTGGTCCAGGGCATTGGAATTAATGAATTCCAGGAAACATTGGGCAAGTGTATTGGTACACGAGTAGGTTTCCCAATTACTGGACGGGTAGTTGAAGTTGCCCAGTATGAGAGTGTTAGGTTGGATCCTAATATTCACCAGGGTTCTTACGTGGAGTGTGAGTCTTGGAACATGGTTTGGGATCTATAGCAGGCTACAACCTGAATTGCTGTCATACCCAATGTTAGCTGCACCTGAAGTATCCCTGATGCATTATGTTGGGCTACCAGTCTGGAGGTGTGTGCATTCTTTATGAGTATGGAAACACCACTGCCTTTGGAGCATCGGTCCAAGTTCTGGGGCAGAAAGGTGTGGAATGAGTTGTTGCCTGGTAGTGCAGGGGTGCTTTCTGTTGCCTTGAACCAGGTCTCTGTTACAGCACAAATGTCAATGTTCTCCATTTTATGGAGTGCTTCAAGAGAGTGCATTTTGAGATTTAGACTTCTAGCATTGAGCAGCATGACCCTCAGATTACATTTGTTTGTAGCTGTTATGGTGGAAATTTGGTCTTTGGAACAACATTTAAAAAGGCAATATAAGGATGGCAAGGGCCTTGGCCAGTATCTGGAAGCTCATGGGTGACAGATGCAGGCCATCTCTAGCAAAGCATCGAGGTCTGTCAATCATGTCATCCCAGGCAGACAGATACTGAATCCCCTTAGAATGACACCAGAAACTTAGCCAATTGTTGAAATTGATCATTTTCTGATTGTACTGTGGTATCATTCTTGGTGATGGTAGGAGGCTGCTCAGGGCTAGGGTCATACCCGCCTGGGCTACATAATCTTAGACCTCCACCATCTCTCTTTTTATGTAGTCCAGGGAGGTATGTCTCAGGTCATTCACACCTACATGTACAATGATAGAGTCATATTTGTAAGTGTTGTTGAGTTACCTGAGTGCATGTGTTATGTGGCAGATCATGGCACCTGACAGGCAGCTGACTATTACTTTCTCCTTATTCAACCTAGTGAATGGGACATCAGTGTGCCTCACTATCAAGTCACCTACGACTAGTGTGTTGGGCATGCTGTTTTTCCTTAGGGTCTTTGGTTGAGTGGCACACTGTTTAGGAGAGTTATGTGTCTCATGATTAGTGTTGTGTTGTGGTGGATGAGTGTGTTTTTGTCTTGGAGGTCTCTGCTGTTTGGGTAGATTTTTATTGAGAGCCTTCGAGAAGGTGGATGTGTGGTTTGTGTTTTTATGTGAAGGCAGTACTGGTGTGTGTTCTGGAGGGCTATGTGTTCCATGTGGTGTGGTGCAAGTGTTGACCTTCTCCTCTTGACCAGCTACTCCAGTCTTGGCTGGAGAGTGCGTGGCTTCCAATTTGGATAAATAAGTGCATCTCTCGGAAGTCTGAGTGTTGGGAGGTATGAGGAGAGGGATGTCAGTGTACATGAGGCAGTTGCTACATTGACTCATGATGCCCAAGTTCACCAGGTTAATAAGAGAAAGCACAGAGAACTGACCTTTAGACATGCCTGGAGGGGTGGGCATTAATAATAAGTACTGGAGCTGTTTCCTTGTAGAGCATTCATTGCTGGTAGCACTTTTATGTGCTACAATAATTGCTACAAGAAGTTGGGTAAAGTGCTACACTAATAAGCTAGTAAAAGTGCAGGAGAGAAGAGAACTAGCAGATCTAAGGGAAAATTGAAGAGCAAACTTTTTGACACCACTCAGAAGCTTACAAACAGTCCTGGATACAGCAAATCTGCATCTGGACTAGACTAGTTACAGGAAAGGTGGGAAACAAGAGCAAATGTGTGCTTTTAAACCAGAAAGTTGAAAGAGATGGAAAAAATGCCCAATGGCCAATAAAGTAGTTAGGACTGGGTTTATCAGCAGGGATAGTCACTGGGGAATATTCTGCTTTAGAACTCTTGGGGGATATTCACAGGAACAGGGATATCTGCTGGAATGTCCTCTAGTACTGGAGCATTGAATATGTAACTCTGTGTAGGAGAACTGAGATGATTATTGTGAGGAATGTTTCTAAGATTCAATAGATTTATAAAAACATGAGTATTGTCCCATTTTAATTTCTGTAACATCTGTTTTTCACTTTGAACTGCACTTTCAGCTAAGCCATTTGACTGTGGGTATTCAGGACTACTCACAATATGAAAAAAGTCCCACTTTTCAGCAAACCTTTTGAACTGCTGACTTGCAAACTATGCACCATTGTCAAAAATGATGGACTACCATGAACAGAAAAATGTCTCTTCAACGAAGTAATGACAATGTTGATATGAGATTAGGAAGTAGGTCAATCTCGAACCAATTTGAATAAGGGTCTACTAACACCAAGTAATGCTGACGGTTCCACTCAAAAATATCAGTGGCTCCTGTTGACCAAGGTAGTTCATGAATCTGGCTTAACTAAAGTGGTGCTTTTTGCTGATGCGGTTTACCTCTATTACAAACAGAACAAGATGAGAGTATCTTCTCGATATCGTTTGACATAGAAGGCCAAAATACTAGACATCTCACCCTTTTTTGGCAGAATCAGTTCCTGGGTAGCCACGATGCAAGATCTTAATATACTCTTGTTTCAAGGATTTTGGAACAATTACTATTGAACCCTTCATGATGATACCATCTTCCATCTAAATCTCATCTCTTTAAGGAAAATAGTGCTGCATATCCATTGGTAAACAAGATTGCTTTGATGACCATTCTTGACTGATAAACTGGTTGAGCTTCTGGAGAACTGGATCTGAAGCTGTGTGAGTTCTAAGCTCATCAAGACATGTGGAAGAAAACGTTCTCACTTCCATGACTTCAAAATCAGGTTTCTCATTTTCATGCTGTTCAGCGTTTTTTTCTGTGTGATCTGGATAAAGTGTCAGCAACATTAAGAAGTTTGTCTTTTGTGTAGACAAGATTGAAATTTACTTTTGTAATTTGAGCATCATGCATTGCAATCTCGTATGACCTGTGTGCATTAACTTTTTCAAAATGGTGGCCAAAGGTTGGTGGGCAGTCTCAATTTGAATAGGTCGGCCATAAATATAATGATGGAACTTTGAATATGCAAACACAATTGCCAATAGCTCTTTCTCTATTTGAGCATACCACATTTCAGTTTGAATTAGAGTTTTCAATGCATAGGCTACTGGTCTACCCTCTTGAAGAATGACTGCACCAAGACCAAACCTAGAAGCATCATAAGAAAGTATTACAGGCTTATGAACATCAAAGTATCTTAAAGTAGGTAGACTTGCAATTTTCTCTTTCAGGGCATCAAATGCTCTTTGGTATTGTTCGGAACAGGACCAGGTTACATCAGCTGTCTGAGCGTAGCTGAAAGTTGACTCTAATATAGAATGAGCTTGCCTAAATACTTGACCATGCCAAGAAAACTTTGTAGGGCTTGGACAATTGTCTGGAGCTAGTATCTCAAGAATTGCTGATTGCTTGGAAGGATCTGATTGTTAGCCTGAACTGGTAAACAAATTGCCAACATATGTAACTTCTCATAGCCTGAATTTGCATTTCTGAGGATTCAGCTTAATATTCACTTCAGAAGCTCTTTTCAGAATTTTTTGAGGTTTCTATCATGTTCAACTTCACCATTGCCTTCTACAAGAACATCATCTACTATAATAACACATGGATAGCCAGAAAAAAATTGCTCCATCGCAGGTTGAAAGACTTCACTGGCAGAATTTATTGCAAATGGCATTCAGACGAAATCTGTACTTTTCAAATGGTGTACTGAAAGTGGTTAGCAAGGAAGATTTTTAGTCAAGCAAAATTTGCCAAAATGAACTTTTTCAATCTAAGACAGAAAAAAGTGGAATTTGGCATAAGAACAACAACTTCTTTGACTGTACGTATTGGACAACAAATTAATTTTAGTGTTGTGTTAAAATCTCTTGGATCAATACATATCCTAATATCATCTGAGCTTTTCTTATGAGCTACTACCATAGAGGATAACAATTAATTTGGTTTGTCTACTGGACAAAGTACTCCTTGCTACACCATTCTGTCTAGCTCAGCCTTGACTCTGTTCTGCATAGCTACTGGAACTTTCCATGCTGGCTTACCTCAGGGTGTAACTTCATGGGGTACACAACTGGGAGT
This sequence comes from Protopterus annectens, assembly GCF_019279795.1. Lineage (NCBI taxonomy): Eukaryota > Metazoa > Chordata > Ceratodontiformes > Protopteridae > Protopterus > Protopterus annectens. The sequence continues at coordinate 367,980,445 of NC_056728.1, read as the reverse complement.
TTGCCTAGTTTGTCTTCAAAAAGATCAGCACAGTCAGAAAAAAACTGTCTGGGTGAAATTTGAGCTGTAATCCTTCAAGCTTACATGGTGGACTTCCTTATTATATGAAACCAGTCCCATTTTTAAAATGTCTTTGAGGCCTAATAATGACTGCATGTGTCTTTTGGCTATGCAAAACTGCAAGTCATAGCTATTCCCAGCAGAGTAACATGAAAGCACTACTGATCCTTCAGTTTGAATTTCTTCACCACCATAAGCAACAAGCTTATAGGTTCATAGGTTCATAGGTTCATACTAGGCTATCTGCCCGAGGGCATTTATAAGCCTAGCCATAGTTTTGTGGCTTACGCCACCCCTTAGTTTGGAGAAACTATGCCCATTATTTAGCTGTGCCTCTGTCGAGCAGTGACACTGAGGTAACCCCTGGGGTGTATCTGCGATTTCCCATCCATTGGTCAAGATTCCTCTTGAACAAGGCCAGCGAGGTGCTCTGCCTCACATAAACCGGGATTTTGTTCCACAGCATAGGGAGTCTTTGGGTGATGAATCTATCCCTCCAGCACGTCCTATTAATAACCGTGTCGAGGTTTAAGTCACCCGCCCTTGTGGCTCTAAAGGATCTAGATTTTTTGAGATGAAGCATATTCATCAAATCTGGGTTTGACATGGCCTTGTATGTCAGGCATAGGTCACCTCTGAGTAAGCGGTACGCAACTGAATATAACTGCAGTTCTTTCAGTCGTGCAGCATAAGACAGATTTTTGAGACCCTTTATCATTTTGGTGAGGAACTTTTGTGGCCTCTCCAGCTGCTGCAAGTGTCGGGTCAGATACATTCCGAATGGGGCATTGTACTCGATCATTGGTCTGATGAGTGATGAGTATAGGGAGACTATGACTTCCCTTGATCTAGATGTGAATCCATTCATGATAAGGTGGGCAATGTAGAAGGTCTTCCTAACTACTTTAGCAATATGAGTGTCGAATGAAAGGCTACTGTCAACCTAGGTTCCCAGGTCCCTAATAACTTTTTCTGTGTTCAGGGGATTGCCACCTATATGGTAGCTAGGGGTAACCTTATTTTTCCCGAAGGGTATGACTATGCATTTCTTGGCATTTAACTTGAGGCCATGGCTCTGGCACCAGTTATCCGTTTCTGTGAGACCCTTCTGAAGGATATCTGTGTCGGATGTGTTCTCAACTACGGCGCCCAGTTTACAGTCATCTGCGAACTTTGTCAGCCATAACCCTCCTGTGTTTGCTTGTACCTCAGAAAAGTAGATGCCAAACAAGAGTGGGCCCAGGACTGAGCCCTGTGGGACACCACTTGTGACAGGCTTAGAGTCTGACATGGCGCCAGCAACTCTGACCCTGTGGGTTCTGTCACTCAGCCAGTTTGCAACCCATCTTGTAATGTATGGGTTTACATTTAAGTTGATGAGTTTTTCAATGATACCCGAGTGGGGTATTCTATCGAAAGCCTTCGCCAGGTCTAGGTAGGCTGTATGGACTTCACACACTTTGCCATATAAAGCTTCTCACCAGCACTTACTTTGGCAAACTTTTCTGCTGACATAGCATTGCACTTTAAACCAATATCAACTTTGAGCTGTATAGGTCACCCATCAATCATAACAGTACTAAATACTTCATTCTTTGCCCTCAAATCTATTGCAGTGATTGTTTCGTCAAGCACAGACACACCATCAACATTAAAAGTAGGGTCAAAGCTTTCTAATTGATCAACTTGTCTCTTTGAATGTTTTCTTTTAATAAAAGAATGAGCCTTGTTTGATTTGCAAAGCCTTTTGAAATGATTCCACTTTTTACATTTGCAGCGCTGCTGACCAGAAGCTAAGCACTTTTCTCTTTTGAGTTTATGATCTCCCCCACAATTATGAAAGTTGACTATGAGGCTAGCTACAGGTTTTGCTGGCTTGCTCCTGTACTTCACTGAGCATGCAAGAAATTTTACTGGAGCTGCCCTGGAATTTGCTATTATGTCTCTGAGTTTCGCTGATGCTGCCCAACCTTTGGGCCTGTATCTTTAACCATGTGTTGCATGCTATTAACATTAGCAGTAGAAGAAGCTACATGCATGTTCTTCTCATTTGTAAAACATATTTGTGTGATTTCTGTGAGCTCATATAGCTAATAAATCACAATGGCCTTATTCAAAGTTAAATCACTGCCTCAAAGCAAAATCTTTCTCACTACATCATCTTTAATACCATGCACAAGCCTGTCTTTTTGTCAACTCATCTCTTAAATCACCAAATCTGCACGTTTGCCTTGTTTTTAAAGTGAGTTATATATGCTGCAAAAGTTTAACCAGACTTTTGATCATCTGTAAAAAACATGTGCCTTTCCATTGTAAATATTGATTTTGGGGTTACACATTTCTCTAAATTTACATTTTAAGTACTCAGGGTCTTCCAGGTTTCATCCGGTACCACTATATGGCAGTTTCCCCCTTTCCCTGCATACACAGCAGGTGCATACAAAAATGAACATTCTCTTTTAACGGCTTCCAAATCAGCTAAATTAAGCAGAATAAAGGCCTTTGTACGTGTGTCTTTGTCAGAGAAAGCAGCCTGTGTGAAAATACCATACTCTTTCTCAAACACTCTCTAATTTTCTACAATATTGTTATCAAACACAAGCGGACATGGTATGCAAAATCATTCCGTTATGCCAATAAATGATGTTTAAACACAATGCAGATATGGCCCTTGCAATTATGTACAAACATGCACACATACCAGGTACTTGTAATAATATTCAAATGCACAAAATCCCTTTGAAATTACTGTAATCTGTGAAAACTGTACTGTAATACTACACAGACTTGTCAACACTTTGCATACTTCGGATACTTCAAATTGCTTTAGTCAATGCAAAAAAAAAGTAGCACAGCAAAAAAATACACTCATTTTACCCTTTTTATACATTTTATGCGATTTGGATATTGTTTCAAATGTTTTTGCAATTATTTCAAATATTTTTATCAATATGTCACAGTTTCCGACATTTCATTTAATTAGAAATTCCATTTTGAGTGTTCTGAGTGCTTTGTTTTTTATTTGTTAAGTAAAAAAATCATTTAAGAGAGTTTTAGTACTTCAAATTAGTTTCTGACCTGTTTGTGAGTCGTTTGAGCAGTAGGAATGATTCACGCCTGTATATTACTCCAACTTAAACTTTGCGCCTCATAGCTTTGACTTTTGATCCCATTCTGACATCATGTTGCTCTCCTTGTATATATAGAATAAGACAATGAGGCTATGTGTTCATTTAAGTAGTTTATTACACACAAACACATCAGGATGGTTAGCAGGAACATTAAGCTTAAACAAACTAACTGGCTGACTACTATACACATGCATGATTACACTTGGCTGCTCACTACAAACACAAACACATCAGGATGGATAGCAGGAACATTAAACATCAACAAACTAACTAACTGTCTGACTACTGTGCACATGCATGCTTACACCTCAGCTGCTCACTACAAAATGTCACTCTTGCTTGCATGTGTCTACTGACTGGAAAGCTTCTTAAAGATATAGCACACACTGATCTACTGACAGTATCTGGGGATTTTTTCAAAATTGGAAGATCAGGGATTACATCAAAGTTGCTTGAAGAAAGCACACTGTTCTTTTGAATTTGAGCAGTTGACAAGTCACTCTGGGAATTAGAGTTGTCAGCACAGGCAGTCTGCTGTGTCACTGGTTAGGAGACAAGTAACACATGCCTTGAATTCCTTCTGAAATTAATTCTTTCAGATAGTATGATGTAAGATCTTGGTTCTTCACAAATGTTCTTTATGATTCACACTTGGTAATATCCTTAAGATGTTTGCATTCTCACAACTTCTTGTAGTAATCATCTAAGGGATTTATTGTCTTATCATAGAACTTTTGAGACAGATGTTTTTTGAAAGTTGAGCTTTGATCACTCTATTGTTCTTTGCATTTGGTACTAACAATTGTTTGCTGATTGGAAGAGTTGTTCTACTATGTCTGGACATCAACATCTAAGCAGGTGAACCAAGCAAGTTATCTTCAGGATTGTTTCTGAGATTCAGTAAGTTAAGAAAAAGATCGGTACCATCTCTCTTGTATTTCTTCAACAAGTGTTTTGCACTCTGAACTTCAAGTTCAGCTAACCTATTGGACTGTGGGTACTCAGGACTACTGGTAATATGAACAAAGTCCCAAGACCCAGCAAATTTCTTGAACTGCTGACGTGTAAACTGTTCATCATTGTCTTTTCAATTTTGTAATGACTCTACTGGATCTTAAGCTAGGAAGCAGGTCAATTTTAAACAAATTTGAGTAAGAGTCTACTAATACTAAGTAATGCTGACCATTCCATTCAAAAATATCTCTATAACCCATTACGCATGGTAATTCAGGAATCTGATGTAGCTGAAGTGGTTCTTTTTGTTGATGCAGTTTGGTGCTGGTGCAAATTGAACATGCCACATTTTCCTTCTCTATTGGACATAGAAGGCCAAAATACAATGTCTCTTACCCTTCTTTTGGTTGAACCAATACCTGAGTGAACACAATGCAAAATCTTGATATTTTCCTATTGTAATGTCTTTGCTGTTGTAATGCCCCTTGTACCATCCTCCCAATGTGTGCTGACCATAACCTTAACCCTGCTCCTGACCCTATCCCAAATTTACCTTACAAAAGCACATTCTGTAACACTACCACACAAGACAATCTCAGACACAATCTGTATGTATATAGTCATGTTCTACATTAGATCTAGCTCCTTCTCTAAGCCTTACTCTAATCTAACCAGTAATGCTTTTATGAGCATTCATCTCACATACACACATACATCAAAAAACTACCACATACCTTAACCTTTATTCTAAACCTATCGTATAAACACATGCAACCACACCAACTGGCAACACTATAACAGTCATCTGCACATTTACCTTCACAAGCACACGTCCTCTTTTTTTTTGATGTAACACATATATATGCCTAAGGAGCCACTCGACCAAACATCCATTAAAATGGGCACATGCGATACTGCGTCAAATAAATTGCATGCAGAATATCATTGTTCCATGTACAGGTATATCTGTGTGTGTGTGTGAGTGTGTGTGTGTGTGTGTGTGTGTGTGTGTGTGTGTGTGTGTGAGAGAGAGAGGATGGATATATATATATATATATATATATATATATATATATATATATATATATATATATATATATATATATATATATATATATATATATATATATATATAGTTATATATTTAAGGGTCGATTTCAGAAGCCTTATAAACCAAAAGGCTGAATACCAAAAGACTGAAAATTCAAAATACTGAACACATTTTTAATGCAGGGGGAAGCCCCCTGCACCCCTCATGTGAGGAGATGTGCCCCCCACACCCTCCAGCTAACTATATATACCAACTCATAGATCACACAACAGTGGAGAAGGGGCAAATTCAAATAATATTTACCAGTTTACAAATAAACAAATTATATTCTTTTACAAAATATGTAATCCACAAAATGAAGCAGCTTTTCAGGCAAAACAATAAAGCCCTGAGCAGGGCAAGCTTAGAAAATTGTGAAAAAAAAACACAGATGGCTCAGCACACTTCAGTTCACTTTAATCCACAGAAACACAGCACATTAACGCTCCACCACATATTTTTATTTTAAAAATCACTTTTTAAAACGAGTATGGTGGAGCATTAATGTGCTGTGTTTCTGTGGAATAAAGTGAACTGAAGTGTGCTGAGCCATCTGTGGGTTTTTTTCACAATTTTCTAAGCTTGCCCTGCTCAGGGCTTTATTGTTTTGCCTGAAAAGCTGCTTCATTTTGTGGATTACAAGTTTTATTTGGAAGCTGCTGTGAATTTTGTTTTGCTTTTACAAAATATATTTTATTGTATGTCTGTTAACATATTTTACAAATGCCCTTTTGTTCTTATTCTTTTTTTTGAATATTTTTATTGAGCTAATAATTAATGATAATACATTAGGTTTTTCAAAATAAAACAGACAAAACTGGAGAACTATTTACAATATAAACAAACATATCAGAGAGAAAGATGTTTCAAATAAAAAAAAAATAGTGATATAACAATAGTATGCATCAGATCAATTCTTTGGAGAAACTTATTTCCAGTGGACTTATAAATTTAATACTTTAGTCAAAGGATTGATGGAGACTTTGGTGGCAATTTCACTTTTTGATGGTGATTTCATTTGCAGATAACTTCCTTCAGGAGTAAGAGAAGTTCTTTAAAGAAAGACACTCTATCTTCATTTAGTTGATAGTAAAAAAATATATATATATATATATATATATATATATATATATATATATATATATATATATATATATATACATATGCATAAATAGCAACTACTAAAATGGTCCAGATCAAATAGTAATCATCTTTCTGTAGAAAAAGACATGAAAAAAATTATTTAAGACTAGAAACTTGTCTAATTTTATTTTATCGGTCCACAAAGGTTTTTAAGTCCATTCCCCCAAAGACCTTTTTTAAATGAACAAACAAAAAATGTATTGCCAGTTAGCTTTAGTAATTTGATTTCTAGAATTTATTATCAGCATTTTCAAAAAATCTCACTAAATTTTCTGCAGTATAGAAGGATCTATGAAGACATATTCAATTAAAGATACATCAGTGTTGCACCAAAGAAGTATTAATCATTTATTATGTTCTGAAGTAAATCTGTTTTCTTTTGCAATAAGAAAGTACATTTTCCATAAAAAAGTGTCAATTTAAAAGTATGTTATATAGCTGAGAAAGGCTGTGGAAGAACTATGCTGTTTGCAAATGATTATACTAAGACAGCCAATTAATTTGGGGAGAATGGTATCCTATTATTAAATAGCTTCATGAAAGTATTTCTGTACAAAATGTCTTACACAGTCTATCAGTAACCAATCAGCAGGATCAAGATCAAATTCCACTAAAATGTCTTTAGTGGAGTTTAATGTTCTGTTATTGAAGCAGTTGAACCACCTATAACATTCTTTACATATCTATTGAAACGTTATGAAAATAAGCTCCTTCTAACAAAATGTTGGTAGAAAAATCAGCTAATAAATTAAACCAAATCTTTAAATAAATTTCACTAAAAATGTTCATTTTAAATCTATTTAAGGTTGAGTTCACACAGATGGATAGAGATGGAGAGGAAATGTCATACTAGATGAAGTTAGAAAGCAAAAACCAATGTCAGTAGTTTATTCTAAATGCCAATGAGATATAAAATGACACGTCGTGATACAAAACCGATTACAAAGGATTTCAGTTTATTACATTCATTATATTTCAGAAGAATATAGTAAAGCTATTTTTTACATAAAGTAAGACTCATGAGGGCAACTGCATGAGCCAGTGTGCTGGCACTTTTAAATTCTAAATGATAAAACAGGTGAGAGGGCAGGACAAAAACCCTAAGGTTGCCTGGGAGAATGTCTCTTGCAATGACTTTCACTTAAGGGGAATGACTGGGTCACCAGGATCACAACAATAAAGATGACTAGCACACAACTTGGAGAAACGCAAACAAAAAAAAAAAAAAAAAAAAAAAGCTTCACCATGAAACTAATGTTATTTGTTATCCATCTGCTTGCAAAAATATTTATAATTTCTGTGCATTATATTGCATAGAACGTGACATGAGGAAACGCTTTATATGGTTTACATCAGTTTTACATTTTTTACAACTCCCTGTCACAAATACAAAACAGGTCTTGCTACTCCAAAATTTAAACTGTGCTATAAGAAAAAGCACATTTCAAAACTCTTACAGTTTTATTAACACTTCATGTACCCCTGGTTTGTAACTCCCACACACTTTTGACTTATGTATACTTACTCATGGATTGCAGTCCTGCAGAGAAGGGGGGATAGATTGAACTGTAACTTTGGGCTTAGCATATATTACCCAACATTTGCATTTCTCTTTTCACTGTTCTGAATATCATAATTGCTATCCTCAGAATTTCAAAAGTGGCCACATTTTGCATTCAGCTGGTTAACATTATTTGTGCATTGTACTAGTGTTAGTGCATTGCACTAGTGTCATTATTCACCTTCAGTGGGGAGATTAAATGGCAGGTGATATGAAAATGTTCTGCTGTATTACTTGATAGAAACTTAATTTTACAGGAGACATTTTTAATATGAAATTTCTGACCTATTTAAGAAAGGTATGATGGACTACATGCATGTGCAGAAAGACATTGTAGAAAAATTATATGTATTCCAGATAATTTCTGATTTTAGTAATAAATTGTTAAACACATTTTAATGCCATTGATAAAATACTACATAGGTTCAATGTTAACTGGAATTAAGGTAATATATATACTTAGCTATGGGATTTGCTGACCCCTGCAAGCAAAAGGAATAGTACAGGAATACATTTGAAATAGTATACCATTCATCTCCATTCAGGAAAATACTGTATTGTTGCAGTATTCTCACAAAATCCTACTTTTGTATAACAAAATGTGCATTTTAATATGCTTCAGTTTGTAGACTATTAATTCCTCAAGTTTCTTCTGAATAGTGTTATATCCTCTAAAGTGAAGATGTTACTGTGACATAAACTTCCTACACATTTTCAGAACAATCACAATTATACAGTTATTTTACAATTTTGACTTCCACCACCTGTTCTGTTTGTCTAAAATAAAGCATAATTCATGTCTTTAGATAAGTTTAAAATGTTTCTAGAATATTCAGATACTTATGAGTGAAATAGCAGTATTTTTTAATAAAAATGCTTATTTTGTATATATTCTCCCTACTGGAGCAATCTTCCTAGGCATTTGCTGAAAATGGTCTATTACCCACCTAAATCTCTAAGTTATTATAAAATAATCAACACAAATATAAATACATGTCAAATGCCAGTAATAACTACAATATAATTATTCACTGTCTGCATATTTTCAGAGTACTGTTACAATGGATCTTAAGGTTTCATACACTGACCTTACAGAAAACAATGGAACTTAGTGCTCCAGGGGATGATCACTTGAGACAAACAGCATACAAACTACTTAAAAAAGTAAAAAATATGTCAAAAGCAGTCAATGAGCAATGATTAAACATTATCAATATTAGTCCAGAGAAAACTGATAAAATAAACCACAGATAAGGAAAATAATAATGAAATGAACTGCAACATACAATCACCTGACTTTTTCTGCACCTGCTTGCTAGTCTGCACCTTAGCAAACCATCATGTCTCAGCATTATGCTATTTTCATGCAAGCTGCATTTTTTCATGTTTTCTTCATTCTAGTTGACTTGTTGGAGATTATCCTCCTAATTCTTTGTTTCTGTGTTTGCACATCTGCTTGATTAATTGGCTTACTTTTCAGCAAACCATAACCTAATGAATATAGCTAATAAGACTCATTTTAAGGTTCTGCAGCCTCACATTCCAGATGGTGCAAGAGTGAAACTCATCATATGGGGGTGTATGGGGCCTTCTCTTGATAAAAAAGGAGAAAAAAAACTTGACTAGCAGAGCTCATTCTACTGAGCAGAATTTTTGGGCCATATTTTGTTGAATGGTAAGTCATTTAAATTGGTCATAATCTTTATTATTTCTAAACGAGGAATGTTGTTACAATTGCAGTATACAAATAATTGAAAGAGTTAAATGCCACGCTATACTGATAGCTTGAGAGAACATTTCAATGCTCCATCTGTCCTTTAGGGAAGTGAACAAAAAGGGGAGGAATAGAATAAATGACTGAATGCTGCCAGTGAATAGGCAACAGTAAAATTTGCAAACAAATGCACCAGAATGGAGAACATGGCTGCTGCAGCTGTAACACATCCTTATAAAAGCACTGGTATATGCCATGGATTTGGAAATTATACTATAAAGTAGCTCCTAAGGCACAATGAGGACATTCCAAAAACTACAAAGCTGCCTTTCTCTTTTACACAAATGTCTAATTATATATGATATTTGAGGATAAATGATAATTGCAAGCTAAGCTATTTAAAAATATCCAAGGCTCAATGTCATTCTAAGAAATACACACACACACATGCATGCACACGCAAGTACACACACACACACACACACACACACACACACACACACACACACACACACACACACACACACACACACACACACACACACATATGCACAGAGGTGTCTGTCCTCCATCGCTACGCTTCTAAATAGTTCCTCATCCAAATCCTGAAGTCAGTCTCATATCTTAGCACCCAAGCACATTTAATTTTACAATACCAGATTTTTATAATCTGTGTTACTGAGTGAAACAGCATCCTTCTTTCAGGTCCTACAAGAGTTCATGTAAAATGACTTTTAACACTCAGATACACTGAAGCTTAAACTGGTAAATTTTGACTAAGAAGCTGGGTTCCTTACAGATGGTCAAGTCCCAACTGCTTGAAGACAAGTTCCTTTAAGTCAGGGACTCATCCATACTATAGCTCATGCACCCAGCTGCTCATGCTCAAAATCAGAGTTCAGTGATGCAGCTGGTGCATGTTAAAACCTTGTAAGTTCAGCGATGCAGCTGGTGCATGTTAAAACCTTGTGAGTTCAGTGATGCGGCTGGTCCATGTTTAAACCTTGCATCTTAAGGAATGAAGTGTGAAAGTGCTCATGGACCAGACAAGTCAGACAGACAAATGGGAAGGGAGAGCTCAGGATTAACTAGGGGAGGGAAATTTTAGGTTTAGAGACCAATTAGAAATTTAGATATAGGGAGGGAGGGTGGTTTAGGTTTTTGGGAATGATCAGAAGATACCAGAAGGTAAGGGTTAGGGAGGAGAGGGGGATTAGAACTTTAGGGAGTGATCAGAAGGTTAGGGATTGGTAGGAGAAGAGGATTTTAGATTTTGGGTACGAAGTGAACATCAGTGTTAGGGAGAGGAGGGGCATTTTAGTTTTAGACACCAATCAGAGGATTAGGATTAAGAAGTGGAGATGGATTTTATATTTAGAGAGTTACTGGGATGTTGGGGTTAGGGAGAGGGTAAGCTTTTTGGCTGAGGGAGTAATCA